>NW_011360684.1:0-3525 GCF_000735185.1 Notothenia coriiceps | reverse complement strand
TCTGCATCAAACAGTATTTCATACCATTCAGATCTGAAGTTGAGTCGTGTTAAAGGGATATTTGGCCACACACACACACACACACACACACACACACTCAATGTATGCATTGCATGTTTACACACATACCCAAACATAAATACAATATACTCTACAGACAGCTGTGGGCTTACACACACACACACACACACACACACACACACACACACCTATGAGTATAAGTGCAAACAAACTCAGCTGTTGACCTTGTTTATTCAAACACACACACACACACCAATTGTAAAACATGTCGTGTTCCTACAGACACAATACAAGCTGATATTAAAAGCACTTTGGAAACACATTTTGTTTTCACAGGAAAATATATCACCACCTTTTCTCAGAGTCCGGTCAGGATGACAATGCACTTAAAGCTCACATTTCCTGACTGCTAAACTGGACCCTGAACTCCTCTCTTGTTATGGGTCATAAAAAGAAGCTCTCGATACATTTCACTGAACCCGCCTTTAACTCAGCTGTCAATCAAACCCGTCAGCAGAACTGCTCCGGACCAATTTAAAAACTCTTCCTTTTTATTATTAGATTCGTCTCTCTGCTGTTTCAGCTCGGTTTCTCTTTAGGTCTGAAGTGAGGAAGCAGATTTAGAGTTTATGAAACGTTAACCTGTGTTCATGTGTTGAACGCTGATACGGAGAAACATCCAGAACCAGCTGATTATTGGCTCCTTAAAACATATATTGATCTATTTCAAACCTGCAAGAATGCATCTGAATATAAGGTCGTAATATGTTCTGAACTTTGAACAATATGCTAAACCAAAAGGTGAACGATGAACGTTACGACACTTACTAACCCTAATACAAAATCACAAGACAACATGTACATAGAGACTCATCATTAAAGAAATGCCAATAAAAGTATATCAACATTAAAATCAAAAGGTTGAAGCGATAGAGAAAGAGCGTCCACGTGTAGGCCAAGACAAGTTATTTATATTTTGCTTTAACATCATACTATTTGGGATTCATGTGGATTCATGCGTGTGGACAAGAGGGGAAGCAACATGACGGGGATTTGATTTGATTTATTTTGAATGTGTAAAACAATAAAAAATTATTATAGTATACAAACTTAAGCAGTGTCAAATTGATAAACAAAAATATTACTCACTCTAAATGATATATGAACTAATGCTGTCAAAATGATCGCGTTAACGGCGGTAATTAATTGTTTGAATTAATAAAATATTTAACGCATTTAACGCATGCGCAGAATGGCCCGCCCCATACATCCCACCAGTGGCAACGCTGGGGTAGTCTGCAGCCATACCAAGAAATGGCTTAGCCCCACCATGAGAAGTGAAGTTAAAGTAACCTAAATAAAGTCTGCCAACTCGCGCGGAGTAAATCGCACAGACAGCAGTTAGTAAGATTGATTTCAGTAGCCACTTGTCTGGAAATACTGAAGACCAGAAACGGTTTTGAAAACTTTTGTCACGTAGTGATCGTCTTCTCAATAGAACATCTTTGATAATGTCTTCTGGCCAATCAGAATCAAGATAACGGCGTGGTGTTGTTGCAGGAAGTCCCGACGGAGAATACTTTTGCATCTCTATATACATCGATACAACATTACGTGTTGATAGAAATCAACACTTAATGAAATAAGACCCCACGGTTTGATGAGTGATAGGTGTGTGGGCTGTTTTTCATTTTGACACACAGAACAATGTTATAATAAACATACTGTATGTTAAATGGATATAGCCGCCTTCTTTCATTTATCTTTCCATTCCCACAACAATATACATAAAGAAATGGCATATTTTGGACATAGTTTGCACATAGTTCGAATGGTGATTAATCTGATTAATTAATTTTTAAACTGTGATTAATCTGATTAAAATGTTTAATCGTTTGACAGCCCTAATTTAAACACATAATCTACTTAATTACACGTAGGAAAAGTAAATTATTAACATATACATATATATATATTCTTTTTTTTCTTAAATAAATATATATAGAAATGTTATTTATTGGGATAAACCCCTTGAGATGCAGCATCTCGTTTTCAAGGGGGTCCCGAAAATAGCAACAACTTACAGACATGAACAAAAAGACAAAAAGCAAAACATGGCAAACAAGACAAACCACGTACAGTCTGTCGAGTACAATTCAAGCAATACATACAATCATTACAATGTGAGAGAGAGTCGAGCAAACCAGTTTCATTAATATCAGTTTCATTAATATCAGTTTCATTAAAATCAGTTTCATTAATACCAGTTTCATTAAAACCAGTTTCATTAATATCAGTTTCATTAAAACCAGTGTCATTAATATCAGTTTCGTTAATGTCAGTTTGCAGAGCAGCTGAAAGCGACACGATAATGTTTAAACATACCCAATCATGGCAGAGATCTAAGAGCAGCAGGTCAAGTATTCCCGTCTGTTGGGGCTTTGAACATGAACGCTCTTCGGACAATCGATTTTTTTTGCAGAGGGGACAGAGAAATAAATCTGGACAAATACATTTCTTATTGAAAAAAAAACACAACATTAAACAAATAAATAAACAACATGCATAAAAGAGGTTCATGGTAATCCAGAGAATATAAAAGATAACATAACAAACTAAATAAATAAATGCAAACACCCGGTTATGATTAAACATTTCCTCGCTGTGTCTTGTGAACTTTCTTTTGAGATTCAGTTTCAGAGACGTGTCATGTGCCCCTCGTTAGTTACTTAAGATAAAGATAAGTGACATTCAATGTGAGTTCAATAATAATAATTCTGGCAGCAGGCGGATAAACGTGGGCTGGAATCCAAATCTTCTTCACGTCCATACGATGATTGACTGATCAGCTGTTCTGAGGCTCATCCAGTTTCCTGATTGTCTCGGAGTGAAACGAGCCTCGTTAGTGTCTCTCCCACTGAGAGCACCCCTCCATCCTGCAGGGAGGAGCCCTCTGATTGGTCGATATCTGCTATTTCACAGGAAGCCCACCCACTGTGATCTGGGTCAGGATCCTATACATTATGGATGGAGGGGGGGGCGTAGTGCATAATAAATGTGTCCACAGAGAGGCAGCGGTCAGTTAGATAGATGATGATCTGTTTGGTGATTCAGCCAATCAGAGGCAGGCTCTGGATATATCTGAGACCTGTGATGTGGTGATGAGAAACATAATGAGAGGGACCTTTAAAGAGGACAAGAGGCTCAGTGTTTCTGCTCTCTGAGTGGATGCAGCAGGATTTCCCCGGAGAGAGGGCGACCTCTCCGATCGGCTGAGGGTCAAATGTGTGTGTAAACACTGAGGACTCTGAGCTCTGCACACACTCACAGGATTTACTGTCACATGCACAACAGACGCAGGGCGGAGGCTGTCAAAACAAATCTGAAGGCTCCTCCAACGATGCAACAAATCATGAATAAAAGACAACATTTTGCAATAAAATAGAGAAAATAGTTGCAGGAATAATAAAAACATGTATCAAAATACTAACCATACCCCCCCCC
>NW_011360683.1:0-2723 GCF_000735185.1 Notothenia coriiceps | reverse complement strand
CATAACGATGTTTTGGCTTGAGTAACCAGTAGCCAATCAGCAACCAAGGTAACCCCCCCCCACCTTATCACCTGAATCTCCTCCTAGAGCACCATTATCTTTAACAGAATATCTCTCAGAGGGGCGTGGGGAGTGGCTCCTTATTTTCATCTAAAGCAGGGGTGTCAAACTCAATTTCATCGCGGGCCACATTTGCATAAAGGTTGCACTCAAAGGGCCGGTGGTAACTATATAAATATATAATATATATATAAAATAATGTATTATATTACATTATTGCCTCTTAATTGGATTATTATCGGATAGGGTAATAACTAACTATGTCTGAAAGCAGAAGTCCAGGGCAAATAATTGCAAGTCTCTTCACTGCGCATGTCACAAAACAAGATGCATTGTGGGACATGTAGTTTATGGGCAACCAGCTTCTGTAAAGCAGCATGTAACCGTATAATAAACGTATTATATTCTTTGCAAGCTCTTGCGGGCCACATAAAATGAAATCGCGGGCCGGATTTGGCCCCCGGGCCTTGAGTTTGACACCCCTGTATTAGAGAAATAGATAAGTAATTACTAAGTAGCAGATGAATGTTATGGATGTTGTTTCACAGTTCAGGTGTTTAACAGTCTTATTGCCTGAGGGATGAAACTGTCTCTGAGTCTGGTGGTTTTAGTCCGCATGCTGCGGTAACGCCTGCCAGACGGCAGCAGACTGAACAGCTGATATTTAATAGATGACACGGCTTGTGCGAGAAACAGCTGACACTTGAAAAAAGTTGGGTTTTAATGAGGCTGTCCAACAACATCATCTGGGACCCAAAGCATGCTCTGAACAGAGAATATGAACTGCTACCATCTAATGGAGATTCAATAAAGTCAGACTGAAGCCTCCTTTGTGCTCCAGTCAGTCCTCTCAGTGAACACAGAGCTGAATCCAGATCAGATGCACGCTGAAGGCTCTTTGAGCAGCTCTCACTGATCCTGCTGTTATGTTCAATGTTTGTTTCTCATGTATTGTGTCTTGGTATTTGTCTGTTGATGTTACACGTGGAGCTGGAGAAGCCACTAGAAAAAATGATGTTTGCTTGAGAAGAAAAGTTGGTTTTGGGAAAAATGTATTATTTTGTCAAACTTCATTGGACACAGAGAGTGGTCACACAATTATTCTACACAGATCGGCATTTTGCAACACTGGTTTGAACTTGTAGCCTATAGTCGAATTAAGTAGCACAAGGACAACACGACCACGAAAGAAAGTTGTGCATTTATCTGGGAATTTGCATGGGGAAGAGCAGCGGCAACTAAATCAATATCGAATTCTCTGAACAGATATTACGGCCAAATACAAATCCTATGAGGTCACGGGCTAGAGTGCATCAGCTACGAAGAGCAGTTGATTCAAACTGTTTCATATTCCAGTCTTAAGTCAAATGTTACATTATAAAAACACTTGACTCTCACTGACCTGTTGTTGCTCTTGGCTTCCTGAGAGTACAGGAAGTGCTCCTGGTGGACGGTGATGTAATGCGTGGGGAGCTGCTCTGATTGGTTCTTGCTGATGGTCACGATTGGGTATCCCATTTGCAGAGTCCACTTGTCCATCATCTGTCCAATGTCGATCTCCAGACCCTCTGAACGCATGGCCTAGAAAGAAAAAAAACATAACGAGGTATGAATAATAAATGAGCACTAACTTAGACCAATTAATCAGTGGTTACATTATTTAAAAGGTCATTAACCATCTTCAATAACGTGGTATCGATAAAAAGCCCAAAGTCACTCCCTTAGAGAACGATGAGTAAATTGGGGCTCTGATTGGCTGGCAGCTCGTTAAAAAGGCTGTCTGACTTCCACTAACGAGGAAGAATCCAATCAAACAGAAAAAAAAAATCCGGAAGCTTCCTATATGCAGGACAAACGAGGAAAACAACCTCTCCTCTACCTGTCAATCACGTCACCATGGCAACAGGACTTCTTCTCTGTCTCTTTCTCATCAAGCCGGTCTTAACGAGCATCTCTCCGGCTTTCATTACCGGCGCTGCGTTCAATTATGAATGGCCTCTATAAGTCTGGCTGCTTCATCTAAAGAGCTGCAGGTTTCAAACCCCCTGCTGTGAAGCAAGGCATTAACACTGCATGATGAGAGGTGTTGCTACCCAGAAGCCTTTGAGCCAAGGGAAGGGTTGATGGTTCAATTCACTTTTTATAATCTTTGTGTTTTAATGCTTTTCATGTATCCTGTAAAGCACTTTGAATTGCCATGTGCTGAAGGAATAAACGTGCATTTGGGTTAGGGGTTATGTTACTAACCGTAACCCTGGTTCTTTAGCTATAGTTTGTTGTCAATACCTTTGTCATTAATTACGAAGAAGAATCCAATCAAACACTTTTTTTTTTCAGAGGAAGCTTTAATTTAGTATTTAAATGTCTTGTATTTCTATACCTGTCTTATCATATTAGTCCATTGGAGCTCTGATTGGCTGGCAGCTCGTTAGAAAATCGGTTTCTAATATTACGGACATCACTGACGAATATTAATCCAATCCTACTTTTTTTGTTTTTCCAGAAACATTCTTATTTAAGACCTGTCTATACCTATTGTGTTTTTCTGTAAAGCACTTTGAATTGCCTTGTAGTTGCCTTGTAATCTATAACTATATTTTTGCAATAGCTAGTCATCACTTACGAAGAAGACATAATTGTATACCTGTCTTATCATATTCCTG
>NW_011360682.1:0-4642 GCF_000735185.1 Notothenia coriiceps | reverse complement strand
TTTTACTTTGACTTCTCACATGTTGAACTCAAATACCTGTACTCTGCTCACTCCTTTCCTGCCCACACATATGCTCCATCAAGATGGTGCTACAGGCCGCAAGGCATTGCACTTAGAACTACAATAAGCATGTTAATGTTAGTCCAACGGTTGGATCCCCCCCACCCCCAATTTTGCATTTGAATGCTCCCGATTTCTGAGGTCTCAAGGTTGGCAAGTATGATTCATACCCCTCACTGTTTATTCATCATTCAATATTTTATTCTGTAGATTGTGTACATTACTTTTCACTTTACTGCTTTTTGCACTCCTGGTTAGAAGCTAAACTGCATTTCGTTGTTTCAGTACCTGTAATCTTGCAATAACAATACATTTGAATCTAATCTTGAGCAGGAACAAATGTATTTGCTTAATACATGTCTGACATTAACGATTAAACCATAGACTATATATAAAACACATTAAACACGTGTGCATTCTTTATAAATGCAAACCGAGTCAAGCCGACTCCGGAGGTGGCGGTATGCACCTTAAAGTTGTTTGCAATCCGCCAAAAAACCGAGAGAAGAAGAAGAAGAAGAAGAAGAAGAAGAAGAAGAAGACTCCGAGCTGTCCGACTTCAGGCGAGCTTTTTGAGACCTCCCCCGGCTGCAATCGGCTATTCTCGTCTACTTTGCGAGCCGCAGCTCTCTCAAACAAGCCTCATTAGACCATTTAGTAAGGTAAAAGCAAAAAGGCCTCTCAAACGCTCTTCAGTTTACGTGTTTAATAAAGAAAAACAATTGGACGGTAGATACACGGATTTAATCCGCTTAAATACATTTCTTTATTCAGAGGTTACAAAACCGTCAAATTGTAATATGAAATGTTTTAGGAAGAATAATGTTTACTTTAAAAAAACAGAGGTAGATTATAGATAAACAAAATGTAAATGTTGAATCTTGTTTTTTTTTATTACTTTATATGTCTACCCCTGATGTGATTTTTATTGTATACAAAATATGTTTTTCATAAATGTTCTAAGAAAAAAAAAAAGAACCACCCTCTCACCTCGGAGGAAACTGGCCGCTCCACGGCGACATCTAGGTCACAATCAGACGGAAGTGACCCTCGTGTTACCTCACCACCCCACACCACACCACACCTGCAGAAGCTCTGAAACAGGTACGTTTTACCGGTTGAATAAGATGGAACTCAAACGAAATTGAAACATGTAAAACAAAACCTGTTTAAATTAACACTTGTCGAATTTGCCTTCAATTGGGAGCACTTTTAAAAAAAATGGTTTTAGTTATCGGTGAACTAATGCTAGCTCAAGTTAGCTCAAGCTAGCACGTGTTAGCCGATACGTGCTTCTTGCTCTTGGGTGCAAAATGTCGACCGTTTAGTAAACACGTTGCCAGTTTAGTGAACCCGGAAATGTCGAGTACACATAGAAAATGCCGGATGCTAACCCGCATGTTGGGCAATTAGCACAATTAGCATAAAGTTGCATGAATTAGCATATAGCCCAAAATAGTAATACAAATAATAATAACTTGGCCGATTTGGACATTTTAGGAATGGTTTTGGGGGTTATTGAGGATGCTGAATCCATTTTCAGAACCCGAAAGGTCAGTTTTAACCAGAACGTGGCGATATTTGTATTCTCTGTGGGCTGATTTTGACAACCATGAGTAGTGTTGCAACCATTGGAAATAGAGAGAACAAGATGAAAAGTACTTTATTGATCCCAAGTTGGGATGTTTTTGCTTTGAATTAGCATAACTAAAGATAGACCCTCCAGAAAAACGCGATTCTGCGATCGCAGAATTTACCGCATAATCAGCAAAATGGCGCAGATTTTTAAAAGGCCGCATATTTATCAAAAGGCCGCATAATCCCCGCATTTTTCCACACAAAGTTGAGAAAAAAGAAAGTTAACTCCTCTTGAGGTGACGTCATCAGCTCGCGCATCACATAATGTAAACAACACTGTATAGAGTGAACGTGTGGAGCTCACACGATAGAGAAAACACCAAGATGAAAAAATCTAATCCATCTCATTTACCGACGAACATTTCTACTAAAGACCGGTCAAAAAGTGGGGGGAAACTATTCTGCCCCCCGTGCAACTGTGTGTTGGAGCCATAGACTGTATATTGGTTGGAGCGTAAGAGAAAATCGACGGTGAGCATCAACCTCCAAAACCCTTTCGAGGGCTACAAGAAACGAAGTGAGTAGCCTACAAGATTGAAGCTGGTCAGATAACGAACGAGTAAATGAAAACGGAATGAGGCGGAGAAGTGTGTGTGTGTGTGTGCGTGTGTGTGTGCGTGAGATTAAAAAAGCCCAATTGCTTTTACAATAAATAAACATTGAATGTGTTTAATTGAATAGTAAAGGGGTTTAACGTTAGTGGCAGGTTGTGTGTGAGAGAGAATAAATAAGACAGCCCAATATTTAAAAAAATTGTTATTCTTTTCCCCCGCATATTTAGCAACTTTCAGCATATTTCGCAACTTCCCGCAATTTCACCGCATAAAATCACATAAAAACACCGCATGTTTAATCGCATAATCAAGGATTTTTGCCCGTGTTTTTCTGGAGGGTCTATAAAGAACAAATAGGCAATCCAAATGATCCAGAGTCCCCTAAATCTGCCAAATAAACCCAAAATTGATCAAAAGTCAGCCCACCGAGACTACAAATATGACCACCAAATTACCCAACATATGCGGCAGTTTCTATGGGCTGGGGTCCCATACTACACATTCCTATCGTAAAAATTGAGGGTACTCAACTTTTACGAACAGGACAAACAGACTACTACTGCATAATCAACCAATTTGCTCACTTGTGCTTTCTTTCAGTGTCCACCATGCTGGAAATTTCAATTGTAAAGGTAAGGCACTATTTAAGCAGGAACATTAACGTTAATTTATATAACAGTCAGTCAGTGGCCTAATAATCCAGAAATAATGGATAAATTAACCGTGTTTGTCCATTTTAAAATGAAATGAAGCTAGTTGTATATACTCTACGGTTGCTTTTTTCTTGTATAATTTCCTATAGTTTTATTAGTATTTCCATTACAAAATTAACCAAGGTCAAGTACACTGTATTTCTAATGCTACTTAAATAATAAGTCCTTCCTCCACCACTGCTCATTTCTTTAAAGAATTTAATAAAGCTCAAACTCAATAAAAACAGGAACATTTTCATATAAATGTAATTAAGCTTCCTAAAAATGTCATTAAATCCATAATTTATTTTGGGTAATTTACAGAAAAGTTCCTTCCTCTTTTGCTCCTTTTTCTAGTCAAGTGTCAATATGTGCCTTTTCATTCTAAGACTGTGGACATAAGGGACTGTTTCACTAATGAGTAAGCACGGAAATAATTAAAAGTAATTAATATGAATGCTGCCGGTTCCTGTGCAGCTTAAAAAACGATAGCCCTTTGTGGTTAATAATGGATGAATATGTGGGTTTGAGGGAGTTTTATCATATTTGTTTTCCCACCACGTGACTCCATTTTTAGTCCAATTAAGCTAGATATATTTTAACGTATGAGTTGCTGTTTCTTTTCAATTCAAGGCTTTATCATCATCAGTAGCTACAGTGTAGATATGGCAATGAAAAACGAAAGCCCCAGGCTCCTCCAACAGTGCAACACGAATATATAAATGGTAAATAGACTGTACTTATATAGCGCTTTATCCAGTCTTTAAGACCCCTCAAAGCGCTTTACATACTTCATGTCGTTCACACAGAGCAGTGTACCTTACTCTAGGAACTAACATTCATACACACCGTTGGCCATCGGGAGCAACTCAGGGTTAAGTATCTTGCCCAAGGATACATCGACATGTTGGCTGCACGGCCTTTTCCTTCTAAGACTGAGGATCTTAATATGCTTTTATAACAGCGTCCAATTGTCTCTGAAGGCTTTTTAAGTTTTCCTTAATTTTGCTTACGGTATAAAGGATTATCGTACTGGAAATCATGTGAACGGAGATCGTATATTCTGTAAAATCTGACCCTTTTGTGGTGGCTCATTTTGAATCATTTCTTTGTGGCCCCTGCAGGTTGAAAGTCCGTCGTGCCTTTGGGGCCGAGTGGGTCGGGGCGGAGAAGCGGATCAATACGACAGTCTGCTGGCAGAGGTGGGAAGTAGTAGAGTTCATATACTTTGTTACTGTACTCAAGTACATTTTTCTGGTATCAGTACTTTACTCCACTACTTATTTTTCTGACGACTTTTTACTTTGACTTCTCACATGTTGAACCCAAATACCTTTACTTTCTACTTCTTACATGTTGAACCCAAATACCTGTACTTTCTACTTCTTACATGTTGAACTCAAATACCTGTACTTTCTACTTCTTACATGTTGAACCCAAATACCTTTACTTTCTACTTCTTACATGTTGAACTCAAATACCTGTACTTTCTACTTCTTACATGTTGAACACAAATACCTGTACTTTCTACTTCTCACATGTTGAACACAAATACCTGTACTTTCTACTTCTTACATGTTGAACTCAAATACCTGTACTTTCTACTTCTTACATGTTGAACACAAATACCTGTACTTTCTACTTCTTACATGTTGAACACTAATACCTGTACTTTCTACTTCTTACATGTTGAACTCA
>NW_011360681.1:0-9814 GCF_000735185.1 Notothenia coriiceps | reverse complement strand
CATTTTTACCAAAACAAAACACAAGTCTCATAAGAAGCATCTAAATGACCCCTGAGCGAAAAATGCTAACGCACTTTGGCACAGAACTCAAGATAAAATATACCCTTATTACTTATCGTAGCTGCACATACAAGATATCCGATTAAAGCTGAGGTTCCACAGATTATTTAGGTATATAGTATCATCACTGAGTGATCCGAACTCGCGACAGGGGAAGCAAACACAGACATCACAACACGTACCTTTACGGAGCTTTTAAGGGAGATCGTCTCACCGTAGCTGTCAATCTGATCAAAAGACTTGTTCAATGGCATTAAAACGAGAAAAAACTTGGCTGAATCGGTTAATCCATAGGTTGATAATGTTTCTGTGGATATGAAAAAATTATTTATAATCCATAATTCAATTTTTATGTAAAAATCGGAGAGTAAAAGTTAGCTGCTAATGGTAGCCACCAGAGTTATCGCAGCTTCCGGTTTTGGCTATGTGTCAGTCTCACACACACACATGACCAAATAAGGAGTATGTGGAAGTTCCCCTCGATTCCATTGGCTCTGACGGTTAGAAAGAGATGTCAATCAGCAAAATCGAGCAAGCTTTTTTTTGTTGCTAAATCTCTCTAAAAAGGTCAAATTTCACTTGTTTTGCATCATTCTTGATACAGGGTACTTATTATATGTTGTAGTTTGGATTCCTAAAGCTTTTAGTCTACCATCCCATCATTCAAGGGTGGTTTTCACCAGAATTCGAGTTAGGTGGGAGCCAATTGGAGCTGAGCTCCCATAAGGAGGAGCCTGAGCTCCCAAGGACGCGGTGAAATCATACATGTGTGGGGGTCGCTAATACATTAACAACAACCATTTAAATCAAAAATAATGCATGTGTCAATGTAATGAGTATTATTTACGTTAACGAGGTAAATAGGCTAAAACGTTTGTGTGTGTGTGTGTGTGTGTGTGTGTGTGTGTGTGTGTGTGTGTGTGTGTGTGTGTGTGTGTGTGTGTGTGTGTGTGTGTGTGTGTGTGTGTGTGTGTTAAAGACCCCCATAGAGCTCAGTTTGTAACTCGAACTCTCACATTTTTTTTTTTGGACTGACACAATAATTTACATTTTTTTACTGTGTTCATTCTGAATTTACTTTAAAATAAAAACATTTATATTGATTCTGACACTTCTACATCCAACTCACAGATGTAACCTTGCTTTGAGAAAAAAGATTATTAATTTAACGCTTTTAGAAGGGAAGATATGGTCATTTGTTCTGGGAAGGTCATTTTCGAGCCTGAGACCTGAAAAACAGGCTGTCGTTTTAGTTGTATCTCTATGAGTGTCAGGCACTAAAACATGTCTCAGCCTTTTATTATCCAAAGCAGGTCCACACACATGACCCTGCAGGTGCCTTGCTGTAGTGATGCTGTGCTTCAAGTAGTTCACGTTTTTAATGACTGGCTCGAAAAACAACACACAACTGCCCTCGTCTGGATATAAACAGAACTGCCCTCCTTTTTTAAATTGTCACTTACTCCTTAACTTTCTGCTTCCCCATGGTGTTCACTTCACTATTGAGAAAAATACGTTAATTGACTTTCATATCAAAGCATCATATTTTAGCTGAATATTATATGTTGCAACATAACAGGAGTTATCCCAGGCTGCTGCTGAGGTCATGCAGAGGCTTTAAGTGACAAACCAATGTCATATTTAGGTGTCACTCTCCTGCTTATTAGCACCTGTCCTTTCTCTCTGTGAAATTCCAGATACGCTGATGACACATGTATTAATACACGCAAACAGTTCATGTTTAGAGCGTGTACTGTATACCTTTGTGAGCAGTAAAGCCTATATGGAAGTGCAAAACCTGCAGTTGGCCATTTGAGTCCAGATCTAAAATGCAGCAATCTCCAAAGACCCCTATTATTATTATTATTATTTTTATTATTATTATTATTATTATTAAGAATATGTTAAAAGGGCCCTTAGGCTTTTGGTGGTTTTCCCTTTCCTGTTGTGTGTTAAATAGGTTTTTGTGCCTGTAAATGGTTAAGCTAATCCCTCCAGAGGGAGTTTCTCTCCAACACACCTGAAACGCCCACCGATTGTGGTCCTTGGTTAACTTCTGCGATATAGTGACATCAATAGGGCTAACACACTTTCTAGTGATCCAACACATTGCACGTGTAGACTGAAAGGACGGGACATCTGAGCAACTGACAATTCACAACAGAGCCAGTCAGCTAACCAATCAGAGCAGACTGGGCTCTGGTTTCAGACAGAGGGTGAAAAGAGTTAGTATAGTAGTAGAGGCAGTATAAGAAAAATAAAAACGTTTTTGAACATTAAGGCATGGAGACATGTTACAGTAGAGGCAGAAAATACAATTTTGAACATGAAAATGAGCAGAACTGGACCCCTTTAATACATCCACGACCTGACCCCAGTTCAGAGCAAAGCAAGTGGAGCTGCCCTGACTCAAGCAGACTCAAGTGCTTGTCAATATTACATCCGTATACACTGCAGAATTTGTTTTGATGATATCCAAAATGAATAATAGCGGTGGTTGGGAGGCGGACAATGCTTCCAGTAGGCTGGATGTGGGGCTTTGTTTAGTGACTTATAAGACCCTGGATCATGAAGTCACCTTATTGTTATTTCATATCAATTAAGGGAATCTGCACCATGCGTGTATGAGGAGCACCTGGTGCAGACATGTGTTTTATGGCTTTGTTTGCAGTACTTTATAAAAAAGACTATGTAACTAATTTTTAGGTGCTTACTAACTAATAGGGACACCATGCATGCATCGACAAGTACCGTCGAAATGTGTGCCTTTGTTTGTGCACTCTGCGTTAATAAATAGCCTAATATTCCACCATAAAATTAAACACAGGCAAGCAAGCACACAGTCAAAGTTTAGATATCATATTGATCAATATGCTAAAAGGATCATTTACAAAAAAGTCATGATACTGTAGGAGCACATACTAACATAAATTAGCAATATGAAACGTATGAAGAGAATAAAATGCGAATATTAAAAGATCTATCATCTGCATTATCATAGTAACAAATACAATATTTAGGGTTAAAAGAGGAGAAAGAATTAGAAGTTTCAAAATAGTCCATCCATAATTTGACAAACAAAAAAGGTAATAAATAGTTTATACATCTTGTGTCGACAAAGAAACAAGAAATGTCAATGTCTGTAAATGTAGAGATAAAACAATTAGCAGGGTAAATTACATTTAAAATGTTTAAAATTTCGTAGATCTCAAGAAAATAAAACCTTGCGGCTGGGTTATTCTTTATTAAAGTTCTGTGAAAATACCTTATTGTTAAAGATTTGTTAGTTTTATTCCTGGCACTAAAGGCTGTTCGATTTGTAATAGCCATAGAGAGAATATCTATATGGCGCTGGCCAGCACATTAGAGATTTAAATGGTGGTCTATGTGTCCTCCTTCCCGCCAGCAGGCGCTGTTGTTTACGTTACGTTTGTTGCAGGAAGTCAACCCCACTTCGGGGGAAAGGAAATCATTCAGCATGCGAGTTTGTTTGGAACTCCATGTGACAGCGACTTCATTTAAAATAACAGATACAACCCGCTAAATTGAACGCTTTTCCGGCAGTTTATCACAGCAGTCATGGGCAAAAAAAGCAAGAAAGAGAAGAAGGTGAAGGGAGCGGAGAAGACGGCCGCCAAAATGGAGAAAAAGGTTTCAAAGAGGTCCAAAAGAGAGGAGGTAACACCACTGAACCTTGTGTTCAATTCTGTTCATTTCACATCATAAAAAGTAGCTTCGCACACATGTTTGGTAATAGGTTTAAAAAATAAAAATAAAAACATCGTTAACTACCAGTGCTAATAGAAATTCAACTCACACAGAAACTGGACTTATTTCACATTCAGACGCAAAACCCCCTTAAGTGTGCAATTCAGCATGAATGTCTTTATTAACACTAATACACTGCATATAATAAATAATGCACTTTTGTCCTCTTTTATTGCACATTTAAAAAAACAAACTGCTTGTGCTTACATTTCAATATTTGTGTTTTATTATATTTTTTATTACACATTTTTTAATGAACGTCCTTTGCTTTGACCTCTTACGATTGTATACATATAATAATTTTATTGTGTCGTTTTATAGCATAGTTTTACTTTAACTTGTTTATATTAATACACAGGAACTGTCACCCGAAAACCCAGTTTCCCCCTGGAAGAAATACATTATTTTGATTCAGCTTCCGATAAATTAGTACCAGGTAACAGAACTGTCTTTTATAATGAATAGCAATAATGCTAATGTGAAATATAGCAATATTGTTAGTACCCACAACTATGGCATATTTGTGCCATTTACATCCTTCTGGTTTGTTGTTCTTACCTTCCCTCCTCTCTGTCTGCAGGAGGACTTGGAGGCGATGATCGCGGAGTTTCAGAATCTGGATGCAAAGAAGACAACAGTTGTAGAGACAATCTGTCCTCCTCCATCAGCAAGGTGATAGACTTTATCCCTTTCTATAAGTTTGAATGTATTGTCCCTATCTGGAAAGTTGTCTTGCATATCCAGACCGCACAGAAGATGATCACATTCATGAAACACACACTTGTGTCAGCAGCCAAATAAAACAACGAGCATCAGTAAGTAAAAGATAAGATAAGATGGACCTTTATTAATCCCTGTTGGGAAATTGGGAGAGCTAACACCCTAATCATCAGCGATTAAAGCAGGGGCATTTAACTGTTTAAAGACACGAGAGATAAAATCATTTCCTCTGACTCTTCATCTTAGAGATAAAGCCTCCATTTGTAACCATTGCCGCAAAGCCTGTTGAGAGATCACTAAACCAAGTAGTTATGGATTATATGAATGAACAATATAATAGGGCCGTGCAATTAATCGTATTTTAATCTCGATTACGATTTTGGCTTGCAACGATTAGGAAAAAAACGTAATCAAAATAAAACGATTATTATTTTTATTAAAAAAAAAGAAAAGTTAATAATCATTTTTATTTTTTAAATTTTTGTATTGGTTTTTCAGTTGAATTATACTTAAAGTTCAGAGTAATCAACTGTTAAAAATATACTGTTACTTTTTTTCAAAAAATTGATGTTTTTCAAAGTAAATGGATAATTGTTTTTAATAATTGTGATATCAATTATTGACCAAAGATAATCGTGATTATGATTTTTGCCATAATCGAGCAGCCCTACAATATAAATGTACAGTATTAGTTGTTATACTCTATAATAAAACAAACTACTACCAGCCGCAACAAACATAAAAGTCTATATTGAGTTTTACAGACATACCAGTTTAGTTAAAGGTGGGGTATGTAATTTATTTCAGAAACACTTTTTGTTATATTCCATGGAATGCTCTTAACATCCCGATAGCAATGAATATCTTAAATGCTTTGACAATAAATACATAAAACATTTAATCTGTGGAAGCCGTGGTACTGTAAAAACCTCGACCAATCATCTGAGCCGGCTAAAATAACTGGATGGCCTACCTGCCTGTCAGCCTTCCATCTGTGCACAAACTTATCTCGTGCCCTCATTGGTCATGTGCGCGTTCGTGTGTGTTGGAGGAGGGGCTCTGTAAGGAAGTCTGAAGGAAAAGGCAGATTTTTTCCGGTTGTGTACTTTTAAATTCTAGTGCACTCGAGCTGGTTTCTCCAAAATTACATACCCCACCTTTAAGCTTAAAGGGTAGTTCCTATGCTAAAGCGCTAATGTTTGAAAGGTATAATGTTAACCATTTACAAACGAAAATGGATTGGAGCACGAGCACCCTGATTGACTTGCAGCTTTTATTTGAGTAAAGTTGAAGGTTAAAACGATATTACAAATTACCCTCAAAGAGACAAAAGTTGTGCACCAAATATCAACACAGTCAAGTAGTTGATGAGGTTTTTTAGTCAGAACAAAAAATAACAACATCATGGTCACATGCATAGATCATCAGTAGGATTGATCCTCTGATAAAGGGACATGTTTTCCCATTCCCTAAAATAGATGTTGAGAGATTTGACAGACTAACGGCCCGTCCACACAGCGGCGTGCGTTGACGCTTCACCATTCACTTAGAATGGGTTGACGTCACTTTTCGCCGAACAGCATGGGAAGCAATGCGGAGCATTGCTGGCGTGGCTCGCTGCAAAAGTTGAGCAATGTTCAACTTTTGACGCCTCGGCAGAAGCGTCAGCCAGTCGAATCACATGCCAGCACATGCTCTAGCCAATCAAATCGCTGCTTGTGTGTCAGGTAGTGCTGCGTACCGGTACGCCGAACCGGTACTGGACTTGTAAAAAGTTTCGGTTCAAGTCCGGTTAAAACCGGAACGTCAGGAACCGGTACTTACGTATATTCTCCTTTGTGTTCTAAATCATCTAAAACCTTCCATAGATCGAGAAATTTGCGCTGAGAAAAGAAGAAAAACATTGTTTTGGCTTCTGATATGGCGGCCATTACTGAGCTCACGAAGTCTCGCAAAATATCGCAACTGCTCGCGAGATCTGTGTGACGTCAAGGGAAGCTGGCTTAGACATAGTGGACACTGACAGCGTGGGATGCTGGTTGCCATATTTGGTAGTGTAGCTAAGCTAACTCCTTTGTATGTATGGTGATATAGTGTCTGCCGAAGGAGCAACACTTCACCCAGACAATGTCAATATGCTGTTGTTCTTGAACAAGAACACATTGACTTGTACTCTTGCATATTGAGTCTTGTATGTACATCACTATGTATGTAGTTGTGTTGTGTAGTTAGTAACACATATAGAGTTCTAGAAAAGACATGGTGTGTAGACACAAGTTGGAAGGGGGCACAATAAACCTGACGAGTTTGAATTTGAGTTGATTATGAGTTTATTTTCAATTGATAATTAGCTCACAATAAGTTCACTTTAGTTACTCACACAACTTGACACAAGTCCGGACTTATAAGTCCGGACCTGAACCTGAACCTGAACCTCTGGACTTGAGTCCGGACCTGAACCTGAATGTGAGTCCAGGTACACAGTACTAGTGTCAGGGGTGGGAGATTCATGTGATTGGTTGTTGGTCGAGTTTCAGACAAACCCTCCGGCAAGCTTCAACGCACGCTGCTGTGTGGACGGGCCGTAAGTGATAGTCAGGATAAGTGCTGAGGCTCTGGGAACCATTTCAAAGGGGAGATCGCGACATCATGCATAATCTTATTTTCTGATGTCTTGTGATTTTTTTTTTAAGGCTGAGTGCGTCCATCTCCGCCCATCCTGAGAAGGATGAACTCATCCTGTTTGGAGGAGAATTCTTCAATGGAAGGAAGGTAGGAGAAAAGACTTGATGTCCACCCGGCTCACATTCTGATTTTGGGATGATTTGGAAAACGTATTTAAAGCATGGCCTTTCTTATTGTTTTTTCAATACATTTTCATACTGTGGTGTACAGGGGCTATTGTAGGAAAAACAAGGATGGATCTTCCAAGTTGAAGCAATTGGTGTCTTAGTCAAAAGAAAATAAGATTTTATTCATGTAATTTTAAATGCGTATAAATCAGAAAATGTCTGAATGAATGAAATCTGGGTTTTTTCCTGAAATGACTCGCCTCCCCAGGACCGTCATTTTATTTTTAAACCTACAATGGCCTTAATAAGCTCTCATAATTTCACAATCATCAACATTGTACAAACTGTTTATGAAGCTCACACTCTTTGATGCATTTGTTCTTTTATTTTCCCTTTTCGTCTAAACTGAAACTTTGTTGAATAAATTCCTAATTTGAAAACCTTTTGTTGCCTTTTTCTGCAGACGTACCTGTACAATGATTTGTTTTTCTACAACATCAAGAAGAACAACTGGGTTAAATCAGAGATCCCCAACCCCCCTCCCCCGCGCTGCGCTCACCAGGTAACCCTACACTCTGTCCCTCTAACTGTGTGTATCCTCAGATGAATGGTGTTTTAGGTGATTCTCAGAACCAAGTTCCTCTTCCAAATAAACAAAACCATGGGACTTAAATCCAAACAACACGTTTCATAATAAGTTTAGTCATATTGAATAGACCTGGGTGGTGCAACATTTGCTCTACAGCAGGGGTGTCCGACTGTCCGTGTCCACACTTTTTTCACTGAGGGCCACATACAGAAAAACATCCGAAGGGCTGGGCCGCTCAGTAGAGGTATATTGCCTCATAAGTTCAGTTGTAAGTTATCAAAATCAATCAAATGTAGGTACATTATGGTTGATACTTGAATGTGCCTTAAGAAAAACAACATCCTACATCACAGCTCTCAAAAGGGGTTTCAATAATTTTGTTAGCAACTCATTCCTTAAAACGGGAGCCTCAGATTGCTTATCATAAGAGGAAATAGGAAGGGTTTATTTCAAGCGTGTTATGAAAATAAGTTATTGGGCTTTTTTCTATCAACTTAGATTAGTTAGAAAATGTTTTCAACCTGAATTGACTGAATTAGTTTGAAGAGTGGGCTTCTTAACACATGCATACTGTGTAATATATTTGAACATGTATATTTAAGAAGTACAAGACAAGCACAACTTTCACTTTTGGGCCATACTCCATTATACTTTTTTAATTTGCTGAGGGCCGATTCATAATGGGGAAGCTTCATACTGCCTGTGGTGCAGCCCTGCCCGGGGGCCATAGTTTGGACACCCCCTGCTCTACAAGAACCTCATGTTGCTTGTCGGTCCCTGGTCAACTGTGTGATCCTTCATCTAAACACAAGGGGGCACACTGCTGCAGCACGGAGGAGCAGGAACCTTATAAGCATATCATCATGGCTGCTAGAAAAACCAATCTAAGGACACTAAACCTCCTTCATCCCCTTCTCTCTCGCCTCCTTTTCTTCTCCCCTCTGTCTCCCCCCTCAGGCGGTGGTCGTTCCCCAGGGCGGGGGACAGCTCTGGGTGTTCGGGGGAGAGTTTGCCTCTCCCAACGGGGAACAGTTCTACCACTACAAGGACCTCTGGGTGCTGCACCTGGCTACACACACTTGGGAGAACATCAAGTATGTGTAGATGGAGGCTCATAAAAACAAATGTGATTATAAATTAAGGGCATCATAATGATGTTTGAACACAGGGATCTGATGGTAGCTATAAATACTATTTTATATCCAATGAAGTTATGAGGACACCTTAATGAGTTCATTATATCCTGTAATGTCCAATCAGTGGATAAGTTAAGGTAATAAAAAATGACAGCTCCATAAAAGGAGTTCCAGAGGTGCACAGTGTTGTTGATATTTACTTTGAATATCTAATGATCCTTTTTACAGACATGAGTGACCAGAAATGATTTTGTGTCTCCAGGGCGCCCGGGGGTCCATCAGGGCGCAGCGGCCACAGGATGGTGCTCAGCAAGAAGCATTTGCTGGTGTTCGGAGGTTTCCATGAGAGCAACAGGTAGGCAGCAGACACTGAATGATAAACAAGGATACATGCTGTAATGGAGGGGATGGCGCACAGGTAACACTGTTGTTTAGATCATCCACGTCTGTAATGATTCTTGGGAGACTGTTCCAAATACGGTTCATTTCAATGTTTTATTGGAGCATTTTGAAGCTGCCGAGCTAATACAGTTGGATACCTAATCATTGGGTTAGCTTATTGGACAGCTGCATGTGTGTGTTTGATCATTGTCAATCAAACTTTATTTATACAGCACCTAAATACAGCTGCTAACATTCAACATTTTAGCAATTCTAACTAATGCATACATTATTTTATATATATATATTAGACCCTCCAGAACAACGCGGGCTAAAATCCTTGATTATGCGATCAAACATGCGGGTTT
>NW_011360680.1:18949-25720 GCF_000735185.1 Notothenia coriiceps | reverse complement strand
TAACTGGATGGCCTACCTGCCTGTCAGCCTTCCATCTGTGCACAAACTTATCTCGTGCCCTCGTTGGTCATGTGCGCGTTCGTGTGTGTTGGAGGAGGGGCTCTGTAAGGAAGTCTCAAGGAAAGGGCAGATTTTTTCCGGTTGTGTATTTTCAAATCCTAGCGCACTCGAGCTGGTTTCTCCATTCTTACCTACCCTACCTTTAACTCTTTTTAGGGTGCAGCTATATGTTTTATTTATTTCAAAGTGGGCCCATTTTAATTACATATTTTTCCTTCAAATGTGCAGAGGACTCCCCAAGTGCTGTTATTTGTTATTTTGTTTTTGTCTAATATAACAATAAATACAACTTTATAAGCTATCAAGCTATGAAATATGTTTTGCGGCTCCAGACACATTTTTTTGGGGGGGAAATTAGCAAAATGGCTCTTTTGGTCAAAAAGGTTGCAGACCCCTGATCTAGGATGACACCAAAAGCCTCCCAGACGTTGGATTTCGCTCCTGAGGAAGTGTTATTGAAAGTGCTGTATTCTCCGCTAGAGAGCTTCACCTCAGCCATTTCGAATGTGGCGCGCCCAGCAGCAGATTGATGCGCTGCAGAGGTTATGATTATGCACGGCCCCGCGGGGGAGAGGTTTGAGGATTTAACATTATACTAAATTATTATTATTTTAATATATTTATCATGCAACACCCGCATCTTCTTTGTTTTACCCAGAACACCCGTTGGGCACCCGACCGATGCAGGACTCTGACCCAGGGCCGTCCCTGACCAACATGAGGGGAGGGACGGCCCCGCTCATACCTTTTAGGTCAAACGTTGAAGACAACCAAAATGTGTTCATACAAGCAAGAAATGTATAAGTACAAAGAGGAACATGACGGCTTTTTTATGCCATCTCCTCCACATTGCTGTCAGTTCACTTGGGTATCAGATGCATCCTAGAATAGCCTGGAAGTGCGATCCAAGAACATCAAGATACAAGAAGCGATTCAGAACTGAGCTGGATGTAGCCAAATACGCCCACTCAGCCACATACAAATTCACAGCTTTATTCCATTGAGCCCCTGTTCTCATCTCGCAGACAGCCCCAAACATTGCCACTGGTTATAAAGAAGGGGAGATGTGTAGCATGGCAGATGCATGGCCTGGCCCAGGAGAGGCTCTGTTGAAAGCAATCTGAGATAAAATATAAAGCAGGAAGCTCGGCCATATCTTGGTGTTTGTGTGTGTGATCAAAGGTCGTTGGTTACCACTATCATCTGGCCTCACTGCTAGTGTGGTCAATGCATCACAGCATCTCATGGATATCCAGTCTGTGTCTTCTCATGAGTATGCATGGCAGATGGTCATCGTACAAACGTTTGGCTCAAGTTTGTTTTCTCCCTTTTTCATTCGGGAATTCTCAATCCCCGTATTCTCAAGAGGGCACTGTGGATGAAGCACGGCACATCAAAGGTGGACACTACATCAAATATTTATGGGCCCAGTACACAAGCTAATGTTGGAGAATATATTTGAGGTCAAAAGTACAGAGACAGATTGAGTCTTGTGAATTAATTGAAGCTTAAAAACACTTCTGTAGGTGCAAGAGATTCCTGGCTGATCAAAGTTAGTAGTTAGCAGTAAGAATTTATTCCATCTTTTAAAACCAATAGACCCCTGAAGCACTACTAGAAGTTGAAACATTTCTGATATTAGGTTAAACAATTATATATTTAGAGGGTTTACAAAAAAACTATGGGAGCAAAAACTCATCCTTATCCCGGGTCTTCCAAACTACAGAATTCAGTTATCTTGGGGATTTGTTCAAGAAGGGGTAAATGCAAGCTGAAATTAAGCAAGACGAGGGTTAAAGCAAATGTACCCAGTGGCCAAAGGGTGGTACTGCAATTCAGGTCAGTATGTGGTTATTTGGGAACAAAAACACTATTTCCAATGGACAAACATTAGGAAAGACAAACAAATGCTGTGGTGAAAATGGAGCTGAGCAGCCAGGAAGAAGAAGCTTGCACTTTCCCAGTCTATCTACTTTCCGACCCTAACGTATGGTCAGGCGCTTTGGGAACTGACTGAAACAATGAGATTGCTGGTCCAAGTCGCTCAAAATGAGTTTCCCTCACAGGTTGGCTGGGTGAAGAGCTCAGACATCCAGAGGGAGTAGAGCCACTACTCCTTCACATCAAGGGGCCATTTTGGTGGTTCAGACAGCCTCCTGGGATCCTCCTGCTAGAGATATACCTGCCACGTCCAACTGGTCAAATGTCCTAGGTTGGCCCACTGGACAAATGATATTATCTGTTGTCATCTGGAAACGGCGTATGGGGTTCCCAAAGAAGAGCTGGAACATGTTGCTGGGTGGAGACACTTCTGAAATACTTAGCTTTGGCTGCTGCCCCTAGGACCCTCTCCGGCATGGGCACAACATCTACACTAACCATGGAAATGTCCCTGCATGGCAGCATGGGTATTTCTATCAACAAAAAATGATAACTACCTATCATATCTTGCAAAGTATTTTGACTTTGTGCTTATTGGAAAGGATGTGTTTTACATGCATATAACATACAACCTAGTCATCAAGTAATGTAGAAATCTCTTATAAATGTCCATTTGATATTGACAGGAAGTAGAGTAATTTTAACATTGCTGTCATTGCTTGGCAACGCTAGGGCTGGGCTCATTAGTCTTAACAGAGTTACCGAGTTTCACAGCACTATCCACTTTACTGTCTGTAGCCTTAAAGGTCCCATGTCATGCTTTTCCGGTTATTGCCCGTCCCCTTGTGTGTTATGAAGGTTTCTGCAGAGCCACAATCCCTTAAAGTACACCCTGTAGCGAGTAAAACTTTAACACAGAAAATACCTGTCTATGCTGTCCCAGAACGCCTCGTTGGAGATTTTCCATTTGTTTCTTCCGGGAACCGCATGACGTCATGCGGTTCCCGGAAGAAACAAATGAACCAATCCGCGAAGCTCCTCACACACCAGGACCTTTAGCGTACATTTTCAACTAACTGGGAGTCCCATTGACTTGCATAGAGCTCCCTGGTTGGTACTAGACGAGTTGGGATGGTGGAGAAATGCTCTCCGCAGACCCGTTCTCACAGCGTTATAAACCTTTTTCTTACTTAATATCAAGCCACACTTATTGTTTTTACTTTGGCTGTGAGTGTTTGTGTGTGCTCAGGATGAGTTTCGCTTGTTCTCGCTGTATCGCCGACCCGGAAACCACACCAGTAAGCCAGCTCACTGAGCAGCGAGCCTCGCAACGTCCCGACCAATCAGAGCACACTGGGCTCGCAGGGAGGGGGGGTACAGGAGCTCCAACAAGTCGTTTAGGACAGAGAGTGATTACACATACTATACAGAGATGCTGTATGAGAAACCAATGTGAGTTTGGAAAATTGCACAATATAAATCTATTTTAGTAGACCTCAACAATGGAATTATGATCAGTAGAAATAGCCATGACATGGGACCTTTAATAAGTTTGAAAGTAAAAAAAAACATGACTTTTTGGAACTACCTGATCATATACGTAGATGCACAGTGGGGATTGGATTGTGGGGCAGGAGCAGTTTGAGGAAACTTGCCGCCAATTAAATTCATTGTAGCTGACGGGAAAAGTAAAACTTGTTAGTCTATCCCTAATGTGACACTTTTGTCCACTAGCTTCTCATTTCTGTTGGATTTGCAAATTATATAATAACCACTTAAAATGTTTGGCTTAAGTTGTCGTGGCTTATTAAAGTTCTTACTTTCCATGACATGTAAAATCACAAGACACAGCTGCTTTAGGACATATGTTAATGTGACCTAACTTCAACCCTTACTATAATTCATTTGTTTACCCTTAATGTTGAGAAATGAAGATTGTATAACAATATGAGACATGTAGGTTTATCCATGTTATATTGCAAGATACATTTTGTGTTAATGGATAACAAGAATATCTGGTATTTACTAAGGTATCAGCAAAACAACTTTTACTTCTTCCCTGAAAAGCGATTGGGGCATAAAACCTCTGTACACATCTGTCTTGTCTTCCTGTATAACTAAGTATGGATTTCAAATCACCCAAGCCATTAAACCTGTTGGTTGTAAACTGAATGTTGATGGTTCCCCCAATAACCTTGAGAAGGCAATGCGAAAAACACAAAGGCAGGGCTGGTGGAATATTTCTGTAAGGAGCTGAAAATGAGCTTCGTGCTCTTATCTGAAGGGATCAGCTGCAGAGATGCCAGGTTTTTCTTCAGCAAATTGGCCTGCAGATATCCTCTTGGCACCGTTGTCAATCCGCTGTTGATCTCCCCATGTTCTGCTCCCACAATAATTCCTGTGTTTGTAAAAAAACGAAACTCACACCATTAGCTCATAATATGACGAATCCTTGTTGCACGTGTGTCTAAATCTGTCTGGGACACAATTTGGTGACCAAAAAACAGCTTTATGTTAATATGAGTGGTAATAATCCTCTCAATTGAAGCGTGCTTGTCATTTCCTTCTGCCTCAAGGGCATAGGGGTGTTATTAGGAGCTGCATTAGATTGCTTTGCCGCCAAACTAACTGTGATGACCCGAAAGCATTACTGCTTCCTCCTTATGTAAACAGATTGAGAGTTAACAAAAAATCCTATACCCGACTCGCCAGATGGAAATTCTATTGCAGTGCTTCTCAAACTGTTTTCAGTAATGTACCCCCTTTGAAACATTTTCTCAGCCGAGTACCCCCTGACCGACCCCGAACATTTTTGATAGAAAAAGCCTATATGCATAATTACAATAGAGTGATGTTCCTTCGTGCATTATTTACAACAAACTAAGGATTTTTTCCTCTTTGTGCATGAAAAAAAAGAACAGATATGATTTTTCCAAGGAGTTTTTCAATTGAAGTAATATATATGTTTAACAAACCAATGAACAAAATGATATATTATGAAAAACTATGCAATACAATACACACATTTGACATGTTTATATGAGGACCCCCTTGGTGGTTCTAGAAATATTTTTTATACAAATGTGTTTTCTATTTCACTTATTGTACTAAGATTATTTTTGTAATCATACATGGTATTTTTTTTAATGAACCTTTTTTTTTTTATCTCACGTACCCCCTGCAGTACCCCAACGTACCCCTAGGGGTCCGCGTACCCCCATTTGAGAATCACTGTTCTATTACATCTTAATACAGCGTTGTCAAACTCAATTTCTTCGCGGGCCACATCAGCATTATGGTTGCACTCAAAGGGCCGGTTGTAACTTTAAGACTATATATCAAAATACATATATAAATATTTAATATATTTAAAATAATGTATTATGACATTATTGCCTCTGCATTGGATTATTAATCGGATAGGGTAATAAACTTCAAAATGAACTACGTCTGAATGTAGAAGTCTATGGCAAACACTTGCAAGTCTCTTCAGTGTGCATGTCACTGAGAATGTTACAAAATGATCTAAAAAAAATCTAATTCTGAGAAAAAAGCAAATTCTAAGAAAGGATGAATTATTTTGAAGAAAATAGGTCAAATTCTGAGAAAAAAATTGTTCTGAGAAAAAAAGTCAATTCTGAGAAAAAAAGTCAAATTTGAGATCGCAGTTGTGGGATTATGTAGTTTGATGAGCAACGTGCTTCTGTAAATCGGCACGTAACCGTATAATAAAAACATATCTATTTTCTTTGCAAGGCTCTTGAGGTGCCGCATTAAAATGATCAGTACGCGGGCCGGATTTGGCCCCCGGGCCCTTAGAGTTGACCACCCCTGTCTTAATAGATCAGGTTGCTCAGAAAAATCTGGATTCGCAATAGCAAACGAGCAAAAACGTAAAAACTTTAGACAACTTTGAAGGCATTTTGAGTTCAGTTATGGATATCACAATCAATGCAAACACTGTTTTCAGGGTGGGAAGTACAAGGGTTAGCCCAGGTGGAGGAGAAACAGTGACGCTCCCTGTCAACCTTTTATGATTCAAGTCCCACAGGGGTCTCCCATTGATGGTAATTGTGAATAAACAGTGAACGACAAGCAGGAGGGAAGAGAAAGGTGCCAACTTGATCAGCTGTCTGCCGCTGATCGGATTGAGATTTCCGTTGAAGGTTGACGTCCTTTCCACGTGTGACCTTAGGCAAGCATTCGCCACGTGAACTGAGCTTTGGTGCGAAATGGGCTGTGATTTGCACAAAAAAAACACACTTTCTTCAAAGGGCTGGACATGATGTAGCATGTTTGGAGCCTTTAAAAGAACACTACAGGCAAAAAACAGAACTCTCTTCTTAGAAACAGGACCTCTGGGAGTTGAATTCTTCAACATTTCCGATGTTAATACCTGAGGGGTTTCTTCATTTTTATTAATTAGCCCGACTTAAGAACATTGTATAGAAACACATGACTATTGGCAGTATTTTCTGATTCATGAAAAGAGAGTTTCAAAGAGATTTTACAAAGTTCTCTCAATAATAAAACCTTTTGAGTCTTATATTTCGACAAGATCTAACAAATAAACCTGACTCATCACTATTCAGATTTATGTCCATGAAATCTATACAAAAACGCAAATGGACAAATGAGCGTATTTTGTCAAATTAATTGCAATGCTGTTTTCAGACATGACAATGACTACACTAGTGTTACACCCTATCACACCAGATTAGTAAACCCACATTACACCATTATTACACCCGTATTCAAACCCTTCTATACCCATGTAAACACCAATATTACACTGTATTACTCTCCTAATTACATCAAATGAACTGTATC
>NW_011360680.1:16319-17106 GCF_000735185.1 Notothenia coriiceps | reverse complement strand
CTTTATGAGTCTAGCACAGTGCTTCTCAAACTTTTTTCAGTAATGTACCCCCTTTCGAAACATTTTTTCTTCAGCCGAGTACCCCCTCGACCGACCCCGAACATTTTTGTATAGAAAAAGACCTATATGCATAATTACAATATAGTGATGTTCCTTCATGCATTAATTACAACAAACTAAGGATTTTTTCCTCTTTGTGCATGAAAAAAAAGAACAGATATGATTTTTCCAAGGAGTTTTTCAATTGAAGTAATATATATGTTTAACAAACCAATGAACAAAATGATATATTATGAAAAACTATGCAATACAATACACACATTTGACATGTTTATATGAGGACCCCCTTGGTGGTTCTAGAAATATTTTTTATACAAATGTGTTTTCTATTTCACTTATTGTACTAAGATTATTTTTGTAATCATACATGGTATTTTTTTTAATGAACCTTTTTTTTTTTATCTCACGTACCCCCTGCAGTACCCCAACGTACCCCTAGGGGTCCGCGTACCCCCATTTGAGAATCACTGTTCTATTACATCTTAATACAGCGTTGTCAAACTCAATTTCTTCGCGGGCCACATCAGCATTATGGTTGCACTCAAAGGGCCGGTTGTAACTTTAAGACTATATATCAAAATACATATATAAATATTTAATATATTTAAAATAATGTATTATGACATTATTGCCTCTGCATTGGATTATTATCGGATAGGGTAATAACTTCAAAATGAACTACGTCTGAATGTAGAAGTCTATGGCAAACACTTGCAAGTCTCTTCAG
>NW_011360680.1:11306-16279 GCF_000735185.1 Notothenia coriiceps | reverse complement strand
TTACAAAATGATCTAAAAAAAATCTAATTCTGAGAAAAAAGCAAATTCTAAGAAAAAAAGAATATTTTGAAGAAAATAAGTCAAATTCTGAGAAAAAAACTTGTTCTGAGAAAAAAAGTCAAATTCTGAGAAAAAAAAATCAAATTTGAGATGCATTGTGGGATATGTAGTTTATGGGCAACGTGCTTCTGTAAATCGGCACGTAACCGTATAATAAACATATTATATTCTTTGCAAGCTCTTGAGGGGGCCGCATTAAATGAAGTCGCGGGCCGGATTTGGCCCCCGGGCCTTGAGTTTGACACCCCTGTCTTAATAGATCATTGCTCAGAAAAATCTGGATCGCAATAGCAAACGAGCAAAAACTAAAACTAGACAACTTTGAAGGACATTTGAGTTCAGTATGATATCACAATCAATGCAAACACTGTTTCAGGGTGGGAAGTACAAGGGTTAGCCCAGGTTGGAGGAGAACAGTGACGCTCCCTGTCAACTTTATGATTCAGTCCCACAGGGGGTTCCCATTGATGTAATGTGAATAAACAGGTGAACGACAGCAGGAAGGGAAGAAAAATGGTGCCAACTTGATCAGCTGTCTGCCGCTGTCGGATTGAGATTTCCGTGAAAGTTGACGTCCTTTCCACGTGTGACCTTGGCAAGCATCGCCACGTGAACTGAGCTTGGTGCTGTGATTTGCACAAAAAAAACACACTCTTCAAGGGCTGGACATGATTAGCATGTTTGAGCTTTAAAAGACACTACAGGCAAAAACAGAACTCTCTTCTTAAAACAGACTTGGGAGTTGAATTCCTTTCAACATTCCGATGTTAATACCTGAGGGGATTCTTCATATTTTATTAATAGCCCGACTTAAAGAACATTTTATAGAACACATGACTATTGGCAGTATTTTCTGATTCATGAAAAGAGAGTTTCAAAGAGATTTACAAAGTTCTCTCAATAAAAAACCTTTGAGTCTTATATTTCGACAAGATCTAACAAATAAACCTGACTCTCACTATTCAGATTTATGTCCATGAAATCTATACAAAAAGCGCAAATGGACAAATGAGCGTATTTTGTAAAATTAATTGAATGCTGTTTTCAACATGACATACTACACTAGTGTTACACCCTATCACACCATTATTAAACCCACATTACACCATTATTACACCCGTATTAAACCCCTTACTATACCCATGTAACACCAATATTACACTGTTATTACTCCCTAATTACATCAAATGACTGTATCCCGATGATACAGAAACCATTTAGAAAATAACTAATTTGCATATTTAAACAAAGAATATTCTTGTATATGATAAATAATCGTGTTAGTCTTCCAACTGGGGAAGTTATACCATTGTTTGTATATGACTTATTCACCCGTAGAGTATTCACTTAAGGCTTCAAAAACATGGATCCAGTTTAAATATTTAATATTAATATTCCATATGTCATATATTTATGTTTATATATGTTTGTATAATATCTTGTCAAATTCAACATGTATATTTTCTATTTTCTTTTCTTTCTTTTCTTGTTTATTTCTAGTTTTGTGTTATTGCAAAATGCCTTGTCTTTTATGCTGCTGCAACAAGAACAGTTTCTCAAATTGGGATCAATAAAGTACCATCTTATCTTATCTTATCTTACCCAGCAGCCCACAGTTCTCCTGCCCCTGTGCACCCTGACTCTAAATGAAATTTCACTTCACCGCCCTTGAATTTTTAATACAATGAGTCTACCTTTGTCCATGCAGAAGCAGTGAAGTCAACTGTGTGGAATGTAATCCAGCACCTAAAAGACTTTTCTTTCTTCTCGATATTAAAAGGTTTTTCTCTTTGATATATAAATCTCAATTTGAGTAGTGAAAATGTGCTGCCGTTGTGAATGGTAATTTGGCCCACTTTGTGATATTTCTCCATTAAGATGGATAATTCTTGCCTTGAGAGCTGCAGCCTGTTGGTGGGCTTTTACAATGGAACTAGTGCTGTTACCAAAAACAGTTTTGTGCACTTGCCAATCACTGGAACGCCTGAACAGGCAATAAGCCCGATGAAATATATATACCCACTGAGCAGTTCGCTACATACAGTACGTCTGTTCCACGGCTCCATTGTGTTATTACTACCGCATGATTATTTCCTTCTACAGTTGTCTCAGTTAATTTACATACAAAAGAACTGGTCCCCGGAGAAACAGCTGCAGCAAGCCCTTATTATTATTACACTGGCACGGCCATAACATTAACTCTGTTCATATGCTTTGTAGCACTGAACCCCTTTTTCCTTTGCACATCATTTTCTGTATCACAGCACAAACAACTGCAGCTCAGAGCCAATTTCATATGTGTCTATCACAGTTTGATATATTTCCAGCAACAGCTCTGAAACAGTGTCCTGTATTTGCACGGCAGCAGGTCATGGGGAAACGCAGCGAAGGGGAGCCCAAGGAGAAACATGGGGGACAGACAAGGCAGAGCTCCATGTTTGTGTTTATAAGCCAATGATGCATGACCCCTCTTTCACACCCCGCTGATTGTTTACTGGGTTTACATGCACAGCAGTGATGATCCTGCCTACCACACAGAGTACTTTCACTGCCCTCCAGTGGCTCTCTGATAAAAGTACGACACACACACACACACACACACACACACACACACACACACACACACACACACACACACACACACACACACTGCCCTAACCAATTCCATCAGTGCTCGCTTGCTCCTGGAGCTGAAATGACAGGATCCACAGAGAAGATCCAATAAATGTTGACTTACTCCACTGCTATTATCATTTCACTTTATCTCATTTGGCCTCCCCACGGCAGTACATCAATTACTTTCAATGCAATTATGGAAGTAACCAATTACAGCCCTTGTAATTTCATCATACAGCGTACAAATAAGCAGCTCCATTTATTACTTGAAACCGTATTTTTAAGACCCAATTGAATGTGGGGTAAGGGATCTCAGCAAAGCAAAACCAGATGTGGTTCGGAGGGTTTTTCTCTCCGAGCCAAACTGTGAGGAATCCACAGCTCTGGCGAAGGTTTTCTCCTTTATTTTTTTCGTGAGAGTCTGTGTGGTGAAGAAAAGGGGTCGAGGGGTCGAGGAGTTCATTATTGTGATGGGTTTACGTAAAGAGCGGCTGAGTCGGGAGGTCACACACCACGCCAGAAGCCAGGCTGCAGGTGTTGGAGCTGTGTGTGTGTGTGTGTGTGTGTGTGTGTGTGTGTGTGTGTGTGTGTGTGTGTGTGTGTGTGTGTGTGTGTGTGTGTGTGTGTGTGGGGGGGCAGTTGGGGGTGAGATCGGTCAGACAGCAGGGGGCGTTATTGTGTTGCCAGACTCACAGCAAGATGAACACAGGAGTCCTCTATCATCTCTGGCCTCTCACTCCCTACCGCCTGTATCACAGCCAATCAGAATGGGGCGAGGACTGAAAATAACACCACTGGCTGAGATGACTAGCTCTCTGTGCTTTGAAGCTTCTTTGCTCTAATTTGGCATCTGACTTACACTGGGATTTTCATTTTGCCCACAAAGGAATCAAATTTGCTGTTTCTAGACATAGAACAGACCTTTCCTGAAGGAGAATTTATTTCGGGTCAACTCAACCATATCCTCCACACGTCTAAAAATAGAGGAATAATATGAACCATTGAGTTCATATGCTATTTCATTTAATGACTGAGGTTATACACGTGCATGCGCGCACACGAGCAACCAAAACCAACCTATAAATGCAGCCGAGGCAGAACTTTTGACTAGCATCGCCAAAGCAAGATTATCTGGTTCAAGTTCAAATCGCCAACCCAGTGATTAAAAGATCTATTCAACATTTCCAACAGCCGACACACATGAAAGCACGCAACCTGATTTATTCCTTCGATACAGCTTTCAATAAAACATGGAGTGTTTCGTTTTTCAATTTCAAATCTAAAGGCTTCACATTTTGTGTTTGTGTGCTGTCTATGTTCAAGCCTGCCCCCTATTTGAAATTAAGTTGACCTTCTTATTAAAGGCATGTTGTATGGAACGCTCTGGGAAATGTCAACGCCCTCCCTTTCACTAATGTAAGGATTACCAGGTGTTGACCCAGAATCCATTATCTCCTATTAGAGCCTTTCTTTCTTTTGGTGTGTGTGTGTGTGTGTGTGTGTGTGTGTGTGTGTGTGTGTGTGTGTGTGTGTGTGTGTGTGTGTGTGTGTGTGTGTGTGTGTGTGTGTGTGTGTGTGTCACAGACATTTCAATGATTTGTACGGCAAAGTACGGTTTGGAAAAAATATCATTTCCTTTTTGGAGGGCATGCATAACACCGGAGCCTCGCTGCGGGGAAACTTTGGCGCTGTTCTGAGTTTGTTCTAATCTGTCAAAATGGAAAATCGAAAATATTCGGTTAACGGGACCACTGGTGTAATAACAGTGTAATATAGGTGTAGTAACAACAGCTCATCAACATTAAAGATGGGAACTATTGTACGCTGTCTTTCTTTTGTGATTCATTTGTTTCGTTAGCTAATGACCAGACTTTGAAACACTAAAATTAGCACTCCTGATGTAACCTGGAGATTTGATTGAATGACATGTAACGTAGGAGTTCACAGAAATAGTTAGAGAGTCACAATTGCCCGTGCTACAGCATCAACCCCTAAACTTGTTAGCTGGAAAACCTTGTTAACAAACATATTGCAACAAATCATTTACAGGTATACAGTCTGAAATCTAAAATGAATGCCACCGTGAGAACACTTATTATGTAACCGTTCAATCACTGCATAATAAACAACTAGTTCGTATTGAAGAACATTTAACAAATATCGTTGTAAAATGTTTGTTTTTATAAAAGATATTGTGTCTCAATTTTCGTGAATTTAATAATTTTCTCCAAATGTCTGATATGAAGCCTTTTAATATCAAACCTATTTGTGAGATTTAACAATCCAATGGTCGCCCC
>NW_011360680.1:0-11278 GCF_000735185.1 Notothenia coriiceps | reverse complement strand
CCCCCCACTCCCAATCCCAGAACAGACATTTTCCTTCTGCACCTGGTGTCTGTCAAGCGAAGCCAACACAAAAGACCAGTTGAGGCGTATCTTTTAAGAGGGTCATGTGTTCAGATTTCCTTTCACTTTTTCTCCCCTTGAACTTCTGAAGGATGTGCGTGAGCTTAAATGCCTCAGCCTGTGAGAGGGTCATCCACCTACAGCGTCCTCGTGTTCCAGCGATTCAGGAAGGACTTTTATTCCTCTGTGTTCATTGCCGTCTCACTTTAACTTATCCATTAAAAACTTTGGATTTGACCTGTGTGTCATCTCACCAGAGAGGCCAGAAAGAGAAGTAATGGATATTTAGTTTGAGGAGTTTATTCAGAAGCAAGATATCCAAGTTGTTCACTCATCATCACACATTTCAAATTAAGTTGTTGAAGCCAGTCCTCTTGTTTTGGCACTTTGACTTCAAAATCTGCCATAGCGATGGTGCTTGGATCGGAAATCAAACAAATTGTGAGCTGACTTCCTGATCCACTCTTGTTCTGCCACCCTAGCTTTTATTGAGCAGCATCTGCATCTCTCCCTACTTCATCATGTGTGTATAACCTGTCAAAAATAATTGCCCTTACACAAGTGAGTGCAACCTGGATATTCCCTAATGAGGCGTTGACAAGATGAGGTCATGTGGAACATTGATCCTTGTGCCTGTCTCTTTCTCTTTCCCCTTTTCAGTTAATTGTTGTAATAATTGTTATCCTCATTATCGCCGTCATTATCCCAATCAGCACTTGTAATCGCCAACAATGCCATCATCGCCACCTCTTTGATTACCATCGTCACCGTGATTGTCATCAACGCCATCTTCATTAGCATCATCAGCATCCGCCCCGATATAGAACAATTCAATGTTTTGGTTTTGCATAAGTCTGACTAAACCGCGAGGTGTTTAGAAAGCTTTGACTTACACGGCTGGTTTTATGTAGCCGCTCTTACAATTAACACTCAGAATTGCAAAAGTAAATAGACAATAATGTTCTGTCATTACTGACGCTGATTGGGAAGGTTTCCCTGTTGTTAACTGTGCAGAACTAATTTTCATTTTGAAGGAACAACAAAAGGGCTGGCTCGCTTCCAGGGACGCTTTTAAAATCCTGAACTTCCTCATCATCTGAGAGGTTGCTCGTCTAATAACCTGGCCCAGATAAGATTAATAGACTCTAATTTGACTCATGGAGCGAATGTTAAAAAACATTATCTTTCCTCCATTGTGTGTGGCGGTATCACTTATAGTTTTTACAGCAGCCCTGCAGCCACAGAGCTCTTCACTCCAGATTCCTCCAACTGCTGTTCAGACATGTTTCTATTTTCTGCTTCCAACCTGGATGTGTGCATTAAGAGATTCCAGCATTCCTTACAATCCTTTTCCCTCCTCCACTTTTATGGATTCCTCCTTCCTGTTCTCAGTGTGTTTCAGCCCAGACTCAGACCAGAGCGATGGATGTTGTGTAATGAGTGTAATTGCGCTAATCCTTCCGTTTTCACAGCGCTTTAATTTGTTCATGCTGTTACCTAATCTTTATTGGGCCATAATTTGTATTTTGTATATGATTACATTTCCTCTTCCAGTGGTTTGGCAATTATGGGGTTTGCTCTCTCCTGCTGGCTCGTGCAATACTTGTTTTTACTTTGACACAGACTTGTAAATAACAACATAAAAACCTGCACGGAGAACACTCATGTTAACAAGAAAAAGTGGTTCATCCAGATGTTCTTTTTTACGTTCAAAGTAACTCAGCTGCTAACCTACACTGACATGACTTTTCAGACGTTTAATTGCGTCGTGACGTTCAATTATTTGGTGCCTGCTTGTCTAAGGCTTTCAACATTTCGCTGATTTTTCACTTACAACACATTCAACAGTCCGGCACAGGGAATATTATGTATGTAATTTAGTGGTTTGTGGACTTCTGTTGGGTTGTGCCATGTGATGTCTGAGATGGCAGGGAGAATGCTTTTAGGTCAGAAGTTGTTTATTTTGAGAGCTTTCCAGGATGGGATAGAACAAGCTCTGTCATAATACAGGCTTTGTGCTGATAAGCTACGCTCTGCATTGTTCCTTTTTTCCCTTTCACTCTCCTCCATCAGATAGGAGACTCTCGGATGTGTAAACAACGCCTGGAAGGACTCTGAGTCTGAGTGATGCACAAGACCGCTTTGAGGTCTACTGTTCGTAATGTACCTCCGTGATGGAAATACACGCATCTGCAGCGACAACGTGACGTGGTTAAAACCCTCCTTGGTCAATACCTTTGCTGCAACATCATGAGGAATCAGAGTGGCGGTGAGGGGAGTAGTGGATGCCCTGTTAGACTCATTATCATCAGAGGCACATTTTCCCCTGGCCGCACTGGCTTCTGGACCGCTAATCTACTCCATCTGATTCTCTGACTCCTCATTTCCCTTCTGATTCTGAGAGGAAAGTCCCTGCACCGCTATCTGTAGGGTCTAATTAAGCTGTCTTTGCTCTGTCCAATCTCTTTTTACAATGCACACTGTTCAGGGGAGGCGGCTTGATGTTGACCTGGATGTACAAGTCTTGATGAAGTAACAGCAGCAAATCTACTTTGATTAAGCCTATAAACCCTACAAAGGGTTTCCGGTAAATACTGTTCAGCTCATGAAGAATGTGGCTTGTTTTTCAACTGAAATGTGTATGCATGTTGAAAATACGTGTCATATGGCTGGCGTCTTAATACAGCTTTTCATGTTACAAAATAGTGTAAGCGCAACGGCCTTCATCTGCTTTCCCAGTGGTGGTTTCAGCCACAAAGTCATCAAGGACACGGGACAGGTGGCGTCTGAGAAGGACAGCAGCATCGTCCTTTGGAGATTTACGTCATGACAGAATGAATCAGCACTGACAGAGTCCCCACAGTCAAGGTCAGAGGAAATTTGGAACCCATCTCCCGGGCTCTTTTTCTGCAGTGTAACGTGTCAGGTCAGAATAACTTAAAGAGACATTTTTGGGCCACGATCAGAACCGATCTGCGTTCTCTCAGGTCATTTCAGTCGTTGTGAACCTGACCCGCAGTGCAACAGAATACAAGTCAAAGACATTCCCGCGCACAACCACAAAAAGCAGTTTGCATCAGTGTTTGCCCAGAATCAGGATTGAAAAGCCAAACCATTGTTTGCTTTAGCAACTTGAGCTTTGTGCCACAACAGAAGGAAAGACAATTGTAGTAGCTCTTACAAACAATGCGAGTCTGTTATGTACTTTTTCAGACCTTAGAAGACAGCAAGATCTCTATTTGTGAAGTCAATTGACACGTTTCTGCTCACTGCTATGACTTGTAGAATTACATTTTTGATAAAGGTAGTGAGTCTTTAAAGGTCCCATGTCATGGCCATTTACACCGATCATAATTCCATTGTTGAGGTCTACTAGAATAGATTTATATTGTGCAATTTTCCAAACTCTCATTGGTTTCTCATACAGCATCTCTGCAAACTACGTGTATTCACTGAATTTCACTCTCTGCCTTTAACNAACCGTACCCGGAACAAAATGGACCAATCCGTGGAGCCGTTACGTTACGTCCGCGGAGCCGTTACGTTAAGCCCCCGCTGATTGGTCCACATTGACCAATCCACGGACTTCCTCACACACACACTCAGTGCAGGCAGCTCTGCTGATCTCTCCTCCCTGGCTGCAGGCTGATAACAGACAGTTGGGATCGCGGCGAAATTCTCTCTGCAGACCCATTCTCACAGCGTTTATCAACCTTTTTCTTACTCAATATCAAGCCACACTTATTGTTTTTACTTCGGCTGTGACTTTGTGTTTGCTCAGGGTGAGTTTGGCTGTGTTTCGCTGTGTATCGCTAAACAAGGAAACCACACCTCCACGGAGCTCAGCGCGATTCACAACGTCCCGACCAATCAGAGCACACTGTGCTCACAGGGAGGGTGGGGGCTGGAGCTATTGGAGCTACAACGAGCCGTTAAAGGCAGAGAGTGAAATTCAGTGAACACACGTAGTTTACAGAGATGCTGTATGAGAAACCAATGTGAGTTTGGAAAATTCCACAATATAAATCTATTCTATTAGACCTCAACAATGGAATTATGATCGGTGTAAATGGCCATGACATGGGACCTTTAAAGTGTGTGTGATTTCAGATAGTTGGTAGATAATAGTAGCTTCCGTCCCTGTCCACTGTGCAATTGCTACTGTTTACATTACAAACATACACAACTCACAAAAGTGCTGACAGAGGAAGCGTAGTGCTGGAATGTAAAAGGAACAGCAGTCGGTGATGAAAGATTAGTCCTGAATATAGAGAGAAATAATCCAGGCAGTGGCGGAGGCGGTCAGAGTATTTTGTTGTTGGGTAACTCTATAGTGAGGCTAAACACCGAATACAGTGGTGAGGGGACTCAAGTCAGTAATGTATGCAAAGTAATTACATACACGGCTCCCACTATTCTGACAGTGAAACGCCCACGCAATGAGGTTTTAGATTATTTCCCCTGTCCTCATCCAAATTGAACTCTATGAAAAAAAAGGACATTGTCTGTAGTAAATAAAAGGCGCCTGGAAGCCAATCCTGCAATTTCCGCACAGAGGATGAAAAAGTTGACAACAACCTGCCAGGGGAGGGGTATTCTGGGGAGATTCTAACACGCAGGAAAAATAATAGACACATTCATGGTACTGCATACTATTAGAAAAAATAAAAAAAGACTATTGCGACATGAGAGCCTAACTTTAGAAAAATGATGACAGATGTTTACGTTTGAGTTCGTTTACTACTTGTTTGAAAGCTGACCCTGCTGCTCCTCACAAGAGATAAGGACAACAAAGGGGAGCCGAAAGAGGCACTGAGATGAACATATGACTACAATATGAAAGCAGATAGTAGATATAAAGGAGTAAGGAAATGCGAAATGTCTTGAATCAGAGTGCCTTAGAGAAATAGGAAAGAGTGAGGAACAATCCATATGGAAAACTGACTAGGTACATATGGCAAGTATAGTACAATGAGAAAGAAAGATGAGAAAAGAAAGAAAAAAGAACACCAGCGAGAGAGAGAGTTATGGACGGAGGAACTTATATGATATTTTTTTGCATTAAGTATTAACCATCATTTTTCATGGTGGGCTAAGCATGACATCATAAGGAGTATGAGGAACAGTAGACTACAGACCAGACATAACCCCTACGGCAGCAGGCCACTTCGCATCGCAGGTGGAAGGAGTTCGTATATCAGTACAAAACACAGAGCAATATCAAGCAAACTTGTTAGAGGAGTCAAAATCCTTATAAGTTCACTTTATAAAGCAGCAACTCACACTTTTTTATGACTACGACACCGAGGTATAAAGAAGAAGTGAGAAAGAAGAAAAAACAAACAAAAAGACAGCTTTTTAACTTATCTCCCAGGCGATTTTTAGAGTGGCCCAGCCTGCAACTCCTGTGTGATTTGAACCAGCTTGCTGAGTGAGGTGGCACCACCCCAACCACCCGTATACGACCCGAGACTTCTCTATCAGAGACACAGTGTTGACACTGAGTAAAAGAAAACTTATAGAATTATTAAGTATATGAACATGCATAGAGTCTTATATTAACAAGAAGAAAAAAGAACAACAACAATAAAAGAAAGATTATTATAATTCACACAGCAAAAAAACACACACACAGAGAGAGAGGCATGACATCCCTGAGAGCAATACTTCACACACTCTTGTTCACGCAGCTCTAATCTATTATGTAGACACTACACATCGCGCACGCACGCTGAAACCCACCTCAGCAGGTTCTGGACTCGCAGACTACTTCACATGGAGATGAAATAGGAGGAGAGGTGTGTCACAACCAGCATCCTTCACATCTTCCAATATCACATGTGAAACTGCAGTATTCTGCATGTGCAGAAAGTCACATGGAAGACAGAGAGAGTGTTACGTGAACCTGTGAGACACAATGAATTCTGNCGGACGAAATTAGTTTGGGGGGCCTCCCCCTAGAACATTTAGATTTTTAATTCATCTTATAATTCAGTCTAGAGAATGCACCAGACAGCATCGAAGGCCTTTAAAAATCTAAATGTTCTAGGGGGAGGCCCCCCAAACTAATTTCGTCCGCGCGCATTTTTCAGGGCAATCGCTATTGGGCTCAGGGCCATCTGTAAATTAGCTTAGATGGCCCACAGGGCCATCTCCCAAAATCCTTAATGTCATGCACTGGGTCTACTAGAATAGATTTATATTGTGCAATTTTCCGAAATCACTTTGGTTTCTCATACAGCATCTCTGTAAACTACGTGTATTCAATGAAATTCACTCTGCCTTTAACGGTTCGTTGTAGCTCCAATAGCTCCAGTAGCTCCAGCCCCCACCCTCCCTGTGAGCACAGTATGCTCTGATTGGTTGGGACGTTGTGAATCGCGCTGAGCTCCGTGGAGGTGTGGTTTCCTTGTTTAGCGATACACAGCGAAACACAGCCAAACTCACCCTGAGCACACACAAAGTCACAGCCGAAGTAAAAACAATAAGTGTGGCTTGATATTGAGTAAGAAAAAGGTTGATAAACGCTGTGAGAATGGGTCTGCAGAGAGAATTTCGCCGCGATCCCAACTGTCTGTTATCAGCCTGCAACCAGGGAGGAGAGATCAGCAGAGCTGCATGCACTGAGTGTGTGTGTGAGGAAGTCCGTGGATTGGTCAATGTGGACCAATCAGCGGGGGCTTAACGTAACGGCTCCGCGGACGTAACGTAACGGCTCCACGGATTGGTCCATTTGGTTCCGGGTACGGTTGACATCATGCGTACCCGGGAGAATCAATGGACAGTGACGTATCTCCAACGAGGCGTTTTGGGGAGGTATTTTCTGTGTTAGATTTTTACTCGCTACAGGGTGTACTTTGAGGGTTTTGACTCTGCAGACCGTTTACATGCAAAAAAACCTTCATAACATACAAGGGGACGGGTAATAACCAGAAAAGCATGATATGGGACCTTTAAGGTATAGCCAATAATCCGATGTGGCTAATAGCACAAAATAAGTACTAAAAGTATTGAAGCGTTGACCTTAAACATGAACAGATGCTGCTCTATGAGGTCTAAAACAGGAAGCAGACACATACTGTTGTTATGCTCAAGGGGATCACATCACCTTGCATCAGTAAACCTGCCTGGGCAGCGTCAAAACCCTCAGCATCTGGCTTCATGTTAGAAATACAGGTTGGTTCATTTTTAGACGTGAACCCCCCACAACAGATCAAGGTAATTCTTACATGATGAAAAGTTCTTCATTGAAAACAAGGCCTTCAACAATATGTAAGACTCATTCAAGTCAAGTTTGAATAAAATATGATGTATTCTGCAACAGCACAGCATGGATGTACAAAGGGAACTGGATACAGTGCTTGAGGCGGTGCCCTGTTCATTCCTATGAGAGCTTCTCAGTGGTGCATGAAACCAAAAAAGTTTGACTTCCGAGTGTACTCTGACTATTTTCCGCATCCATGGGGGCCTTTAAAGTTGCCTCCCAGCCACTTGGACGCTGCTCATTCACATGAACAGAGGAAGGACAATAACCCTGTGTTTTGCTCTAAGTGTATTTTACAACTGTTGGGTCCTAATGATATAAAAAGGGGCAACTTCATTATAACTGTTTCCCTACAATATGTACGCCTATGGGGAAAAGTGGCCCAATGGCATATGATGATGGATGGTAGTTATTCCACGGTTCAGACACTATGTCTAAAATATCTATATGTTGTGTACAGCACACATATCTGCTCTCTAACGTATGTACTGTACCTTTAAGAGGAAATTAATGGGATAACACGTCGGTTTGCCATCCTGGCTCCAAAATGGTGGAATGAGCTCCCCATTGAAATCAGGACAGCAGATAGCTTGCACACCTTCCTGCGCAGACTGAAAACTCATCTCTTTCGACTCCACTTCCAGAGATAGAATTATTACAAAGCACTTATATACTAATAAAGGACTGGCTTATCTAAAGCCAGTTGAGTAGCACTTTAAATGTTTTGGCTCTATGAAACCTGATGTACTTATATGATTCTGTTTTCTTCAAGTTTGTATTTTGTTGGTCGAATGCACTTATTGTAATTCGCTTTGGATAAAAGTGTCAACTAAATGCAATGTAATGTAATAATATTTTATAAATTATTAGTTTCCTGACGAAAGTGCCTTCTGTTGGTTCTTTGAATTGGAACAACAATATTAATTTTGTATATGCATTCAAATTATGTTATTTTATGGCTCAGTCTTTGAAACGCAGCTAACAATCGAAAGCATGTTGATGTCATGCCATTGAGTTACAAGACACATTTTTTTAACCTTTAAAACAGCAGATTGATCAATAATCTTTGTGTTGAGCTGTTCCATAGTTTACAATCCAATAATTGTCTCTTCTGAAGCCGGAAAAGAACGTATCCATTGTCCGATTTTTTGGTATATGTATTTTTCTGTGTGCACCATTCACCCTGAAAATTACAACGCTGGCACCATTTTGATATTAGGTTAGCGTATTGCATTGTCAGCTGTCGCTCATTAAACAGATGAAATAGTGCCTGTCATGTTCCTTATGATAACACTTGTTTACATCCATTAAAAAGCCTTAAATGAAAGGATTTAGGGCGAATTCTAAGTGGACCAAAGTTTGATTTCACATTAATCTCACATAAATCAGGTGCCATTTGCACTTCAACAGATGTAATTACGTCATTACAATATAAAGGTTTAATTCTTTTCAGTACGCCTCTGTGGCTCCAAGCCTTTCACTTTGCTAGAAATTGAATTAAACGTTGTGAGAAATGACTTCACGTCCCAGAGTGGAAAAATAATTGGTGTCTGATCAAAGGGAAGTACTTCTTAAAAAACCTGACAACTTCAAATTCCCCCTTTTGCACTGGTAGCAATAGATGTTCTATTTTAGCTCTGCCAAAGCCCCAAATAAAACACTTTAGGACAAGGCACAGTATAGAACATCTGCTAAAGATTACTCCTTCAGGGTGTCATTCACAAGTTCTCAAATCAAGGAAATAATCAAAAGCAATCACAATAGCCATGTGTCTACATTTTACAAAATATTGTGGGTTTTGTGTGTACCTTTGAAGCCCCAATAAGAGAGATAGCTGCACTTATGACCTCATCAATTGAACACCATTACTAGCTTTTTCATTGAATAGGGAGGGTTAGCAACATTTGACTTGGACTAGATCATTCCATAATCACTATCACTCACATTCTGATATGAAAGAAAAATGAATGTTGTATTGCTTTTAATAAAAACGTTGAATGTCTATATGGTTTGTGCCAACTACAGTGCAGTTGTCAACCACCTCAGCAAAAAAGATCTCTCTCAAGCGACATCTGTTTCCCATCTTAACCGCTTCCTCCCTTCTGACACTGGAGATTGTTGCTGTTTATAATGTAGGCTACATACTGTGTGTGTTATAGAATTGGGAGGGAACTATGGGGAAGGTTTGGAATGAAAACATTCCCTAAAATTGAACATCAGAGAAGCTGTCTCCTATGTTGAGTTGAGCATTAAATATCTTAACAAATATTCCATGCATTATGAAGAGATGTTGTATAGAGATTCAAGCTCCCCAGAGGTTGAAGCCTAACATTTAGCAACTCCTACAGCTCAATGTTTTCACTAATCCTAAGAAAAAACCTCAATAACTATGGAAAGAATTATCAACGTTTTACAGACATTCATGCTCCCCAGAGGACGAACCCTACATACTGTACATCGGTAAACCTTGATCTTTCATTTGGCAACAGGTTGAAGTTCTTACTTCCTGGTTGTAAGTATTATACTGTGACTGAATGTCTCTATGTATACTTAATGAATTATCACAGAGTTTTCACATATCATGTTCCCAGAGGATGAATCTTCAGACTTTGATAGCCCTCTGACTTTTCCACAAGGTTCATATTTGTGGTTTTGAGTGAAATTTCTCATCACCCATAGGATGGATTGCCATGAAATTGTGGAGCCAGGGTTTTTGAACCACGTCAGGATGAATTATCTATTGCCATATGTACATCAACGCTTTCATTCATCCATAACTTTATGACCTGAAGCTGTTTTCGCTGTGAAACTTACATTTTCAATGGAAATGATAACATTGTTGTTAACATGCTGTGATTATGTAGAGTTGACATTGGAGACCATGAATAGCCAATTGTCTGTGAAATCCACAATCGTTTTTCTTTCTGATTCAAGGGAAGATTTCTATAGAGAGAGAGAGAGAGAGAGAGAGAGAGAGAGCGAGAGAGAATGAAATCTATCAAATATATATATAAAGCAAATGCATGAAATAGTAAATGTATTAGTTAGAACTGTGAGGTTATCCTTTTCAAACACTTGCTAGTTGCTTTTTTGTAAATACTATATATTATAGCTAACAAGGATTTGAATTGGGGTACACAAAAAGATACACTGAATGACTAATTTGAAAGATGTTCTCTAGGTTTCAGCATTGGAAATATAAATACAAACTAAGGTGAATGTTTGCATGTTGTATTTATGACCATGAACACAGAAATCTATTTACAGAAAGAAACAACACATTCTTGATGATAGTCAGTGCTTGATAAAAGAGGAAAATTGGTCGTGGTGGTAGCAACTGTAATTTCACAAGACACTGTTGTCACTGCGAGAAAGTAAAAATGGGTTTGATGCGAAAATTCAAACAAACACTCCCACTGTCAGTCCCTCAGCTTCTGTGTGAGTGAAGCTTTTCCAGGTTGTGTCTCGAAGATAACAGCCTGGGTGTTCTAGTTCCTAGTTCTAGTTTATGATTTATGTTATTTTTTGGAGATATTGAGTGGTGAAAAAAAATTAACAATCAGGAAACATGTTGTGCTTCAGAATGGATTTTTCTCTGAGCCCAGTGTGGGAGACAGAACAAATGCCAACATTTGAAATGCAAATGTTAAATTGCCATTACATGATAAAGGGCATGTAATCAGCGGGAAACACATTTCTGCATTGATTTACAACCATAGCTACATCATGAATGTCCGTTATGTCTGAAACACAATCCTTTGTTGCACACGGTGAAGCCGACACTCAACCCTGTCATTGTAAATCTGAATCTCCTCAAGCACATATTTTATACTTTATGACAAGGCCAACGAAATAGGCCACTGACACTGAGCATTATTCATCATTCACATCGGTGACACTTCTCGGGAGCAGAAATGTCTCATTAGACGGGTCAGGACCTGACTGATGGCTTCT
>NW_011360679.1:29992-38160 GCF_000735185.1 Notothenia coriiceps | reverse complement strand
CTGAGTCCCTCACAGTCTTTCAGTCCCGCCTCAAAACACATCTTTTCAACTCTGTCTACCCATAAGCCCCCCCCCCCTCTCAATCAACTTCCTCTTGACTGCCTTTTTATTTATTTTACTATACTTACTAGTTTGTCTGTCCTTGTTTGTCTACCCTCCCTCATATTGTAAAGCGTCTTTGAGTTGTGAAAAGCGCTATATAAATAAAATGCATTATTATTATTATTAACATTAAAATCACTAAATATATGCTGTAACTATTTTGCTCTGCAACTCAAGGGCTCAGGTAATGTGATTACTATATGAATAATTGTCCAAAATAACATTAAATGCATAGGGTTTTTTGTTAAGTAACATACTTCCGTCGCCGGCCGGCCGATACATGCCGCGCATTAAGTGGGCCTGTCTGTCAATTAATCGTCGGGCCACTTTTTCCTCCCAGTCCGCCCCTGCCAGTCAGCCATCTTGTCAGCCAGATCTGGCTGACAAGATGGCTGACATTGTGCAAATGTTATAATCGTGCAGTCAAATAAATAAAAATGAATACATTCTTAGAATCATTTTCTCAATAATGTTCAATACACCCCAAGTGTCAAGAACATTTACATTGTAATAATATGGTAATATAAAAGTTGAATTTATGTAGTTTAACTACATGGTCACAATACATAAAAAATACATAGTGTAGACTGTAGACCAATACATGTCTTTCATGATTAACTATAATCATAGGAAACCAGCGTCAGCAATTGTTTTATATGTTACTATGCCGGGGATTCCAGCAAGCACATAATGCAGATTTGTTTTATCCACTGGGGCAAATAACCCGCCTACTCATTCATAATTAAACAACATTTGAGGTGAATAAGAGGTGAGTCAGCGCACTGCACCTCGACACCTCATTTAGTCAATACTTACAGGAAATAAATGATTCGTATTTAATTTTTTTGTATGTTATCAGTTTTCTTTCTCCTAAAAAGAAAATTATTGTGGGTCAGTGTATTGTAAATGCACCTGTAGCCATTTTTCAGTGCTCAATGAGACATATTTATAAAAAAAAAAAAGAAAGAATGTAATGCATTCATTTGAAATATCTTTAATAGCCATACTGTATGTGTTGGGTTTTCTTTCTTTTTTAGATTTAATATATGAGCTGGCATTACAGATCCCCTTTTTCATCCTTCAGAATGCACCAGTGATTTTCCTGGCACATTGTTCATCATTTTGGCTTATAAAAAGTATTGTCCTGTCCAAACAAAACAACAGCTCTGGCCATTTGATTACATATATATGTATTTTAAATGTTTGTTATGTTCCTATACGGTCACCCGTATCATAAAAGACCTCTCAAGAACATCATTGGTTGCATGCTCAAATGGTATACATTGACAGTAGTTGTTGTTAGAAGACACTGCTGAGAAACCTCTCAGGGCAGAGGCCATAAAGGATAAGATAATTATGAGTGTATGAATATATGTGTTAAATATTGAATTAGTTGTACAGAATTGCAAGAGCTTTCACCTTCTTTTCAGAATGATTATTTTCTTGTTATTTGAAGGTTCTTCTTCAGTATTTCCATCTCTTTCTCTGTGGCAGGGTTCTGGGCAGGAAGTCGAGCACTACTTGAACTCTATATCTGTTTGAAGATGAGTTATGTTAACAGGGACACGGTTCACCAAAATGGTTGGTTGCACTATTTATGCTTAGGAACATGACCAGCTGACAGGAACAGCGTGGGAGAAAGGGTGAGTGGACCAGGTGCTTGTTGAAATAGCACAATGTGACTGGGGAAGAGTAGCTGTTAAGGGGCTTTGAGGAGAGGGAAAAATGCTCAAATTCAAGATTGTTATATTCTCTACCATGAAATGCTAAGCACTTTAGCCATTAATCATTGATATACACGATATGATGGATGACACCCCCTTTATTGAGGTCTTCTTCTCTATGCCATTTTTCAGTGCTTTGTCTGAAACATGAAATAATATTTTAAAGTCCCAACTCTGCCAAGTTAATATAAAAAGTCTCACACTGAAAAATATCACACACTGATTGCAATCACTAACACATGGCTGGCCATTAGGACTAGGTCATAATGTTGCCTCTGTATTTTGAGTGTTGGCTATTCATTTCTTCACAATATTTTTCAAAATATGCTCGCAGGCAAGCAAGATGTGCCATGTGTTTATGGTTTTTAATGCCAAAATTCTAGTGCTATATTTCCCGGCGTGCCAATAGTCTCTTGTGGCAGAGAAGATTGGCAGCTTCCTCACTATGTTTACCTTTGTACCACCAAGCTTGTTGTCATTCGGAAAGCTGGGTTACTGTGCCAGACAAAACCGGAACCTATTTATTTTGCAACTCACTGTAAAGTTTACAACTTACTTAGCAGTTCCACTTTTTAAGAGAATATCCGTTATTACCCGAAAATGACTCAAGTTGTCGCTAAACAGGTTATAAATGCAATTCATCAAGGTAGATTATTTTATGACTTTAGGTGAAAAAAACTGTATGGCGTTCGCCGTCCATTATAATCATGGCAGGCGGAAAATGTTTTTCAATATTCTCAAAACATGAATTTGGCAAAGAGTGTTTGTGCCACTCACAGCAGAAGGATTGGTCCACCAGAAGCAAAGCATACCACAGACTCGGTATGTATCAAACTGAAGTATGAATGGGCTTATTCAGATGTATCGCGACACTACCGCATATATATTTGATTATAAAATTGTATTTAATGCATTTAGAGTAGAAGAGATGTGTGATACAAACGGAAACAAACCCATCCTTTTTGTTTAGTTTCAGTACTGTTTTAGGTTGTAGTTTGGATATTACTGCTTCTTATTTTTGAGTATGATGGAGTCTTACAGTTTAAACATTCTCCATTTTCTTATGTTTTAGCCTTTTTTCTTATATTAAGTTCATACAACAGGCAACATGACCTTATCCTTTACTTTTACAGGGCTTAGCACAAACACAAAATAGAGCTATGGAGTTATTTTTCAACCAGTGGGTGGATTGCACACTGATCTACAGGTAGTAATAACATGCCAAGATACGCAACGGTGCGCCAAAAAGAGGCAGGGAAAAACATCACTCCAAGCTATTATACATGGGTGTTGAATTAATTGATTTAAAAAGTATTTTATTAGGAAGCGAATGCACTCAACAAGTTAGTATGACTTCAATTCAATCCATTTTTGTATATTCACAAGAAAACTCCACAGGGCCACTTTAGGTTGATATTCCAGAAAAATAGTCTGCTCAGAATATGCCAAAAATACTTACATGTTGTTTGCACAGTGAGCTGCCTACAGTATGTATTAAACCGTTTGTATGTTATTTTTTGACAAAAAAGGGGGACAAATAGGAAATTAAGACCTACAGATAATAGGCATTCAGTTTTCACCTCAGTCAAGGGAAGACAAGGCAAGTTTATTTATATAGCACCTTTTAGCACACGGCAATTCAAAGTGCTTTAAAAAATAAAAGACATTTAAGAAGAAATACAGCAGAAACACATTATAAAATGGCATTTAAAAACAGGCATTAAAAAGCAAAGATAATAAAATAAACACAACAGGTATAGAATACATGAATAAAAGCCATACTGCAGTGTGGATATGAACAGCTCAATCAAAAGCAGCGGCAAAAAGATACGTTTTCAAGTCAGACACACATTTTAGATTGGGCAACAATGAGAGAGAGTTGAGAGATGGTTGGAGATATAACCAGTTTGCCATAGAGAAGGGTGAAAAAGCCACAGAAAAGTGAATAAAGAGCGCAGAGCACAGGCTGGTGAGGAGAGTGGGCTTGGATTTTGTGCTAGAGGGATGTACATTCACTCTTGGGCAAAATGACTGTTCTTTCAGTGCCCTTCTTTGTACAGTATGCATGCACAGTGGTTGGAATGTAGGCAGTGACTTAGGACACTTTTCACTTTAGTTAGAGAAGAAGCAGAGCTCAGCACCCTGTATGAGCTGCAGGGGGAGAAGTAAGCCCTTTACGGTCACAGCCAAGTGTGCAGTATTCCAGATATAAGGTAGTCGCTTCCATGTGATCCTTCTGAAACAAAGCTGAATCTAATGCCTTTAGCAAACAAGAGCTAGTTTAAATGCACATGCACCCCTGGTTGGTAGGAAGTACAAATGAGATATGTGTATAGCCTTTTACTCATAGTGTTTGCAGATCAACACATTAGCAATGCTGAATGTGTACTGACTTGTGCTGACATCTGTATCTCTATTTATTAATTATATATTTACTGTAGATTATTTTCTTAACCTACAGGGGGGAAAGGCATGTGAACGAGTTTCAAATCTGGCCCTCAAGGCACATGGCCAATACATTTCCTACGGCAATCCAGTATTCTCTAAATGTGTGTGACAGGAACACTCTCTGCAAAGTGACATGCAAACACTGCAAATACTTTGTTATCTGAAATGATGGCTTGTTAAAATGTCATTATTGCAGATGATAAGAGAAGAATATGAGAGCTTGCATCAACAAAAAGCAGCTAATTAGGAGGCGGGCAATAAATAAAGCATGTCAATTTCAAATGCACTTCTATTTAAGTGTAGCCAACATAATGGGCCATGGTAAACAATAGCAGTCTAATTAACACAATATGTTTAATCTACTGTCATAAAATCTTGAAAAAAGTAATGAAATACAAAAAAAAAGGTCATAAAAAAAGACAGGAACATCTTGGCCATGTGTTCGGACTGATGTCACAGCTTGTGCTGCTGCTGCTAACGCCCTGCACACAGACACATCTTTAACTATCCTCAGGCTACCATGCCTGTGTTTGGATTGCAACCATAAAACATATGTTACACAAGGTTGTTGCCAGCATTTTAACTGTCTCATTTTATTGTGGCATGTTCATCCACATAAATACATGACATGATGTATTTTATTGCAGAAATTAGGACAATTTAAAAGCATTCCCTACACAATTGGACGTGAGTAACAGACACGTCCAGTGAAACACTGAACTCTGTGCCAGCAGCTTTGTTGTTTTTGTAGTACAGATGCCCAGCAATTGACTATTCAGGGTAAACAAATACCAGGCTGTCACTCAGTCTGGCAGCCATCCGACCACCTCAGTCACAGACAGCCAGTGAGATGCCAAAACAGTAGATGGATGTCACAGACTTGTATGCTGCACTGACAGACCCAGAGTACCTGTTTGCAATTGATTCAACTGTATATCAAAGTGATAAATCAGTATGGAGTTCCTTGAACTATACATTGTCAAGTTTGTTTTTGTCCAGGAGAAATCTTCCATAATAAAGTTTAGTTTTGACTCATTCTCACTTTCCAACAGTTGTATGAGACTGCTTTACCCTTTAATTTATGTGTACTTTTTTCATGAGAGACATTCTGAAGGATGATCCAAGCATATTCACAGTTTTAACTCCCCTTAAACCCAGTTCTGCTCTCTGTGGGGAAGTGTGTGTTTGTGTATGTTTCTTCTGATACCTAAATCCCATTGTGTGAGGAGGAAGTAGCAGGGTAGAGTAGCTTGGGCCCCTGACCAAGCCTGTGGGTGGGTGGCATGGATTCATAAATCAGGGAGCAGTGTTAATCTCTCTCAGGTATTGGAAAGCCAGCCCTCAGTAAATATGTTGCCCCAGGATAGAATGGGGTTTAAAGGATTTCTGTCTCCAAAGAGAAATTAGGCAGGAGCTTCAGAAGTGAGCTAAATGGAAATGCTTGCTGGAGCATACAGAGAGAGCAGGGTGCTGCTGTCAGCTAGTAAACATCGTCTCAGAGTAGCCTCAGTCATTATCGTGGCAGTCAGTGCCAACAGCCAGGGTGAGCAGACGGGTGGGCTGATGGAGAGCATCTTCTATGAGATAATAAGTCACAATAGGGAGGAGAAAAGTATGAGTACCGTTGGATTATACTGTTGGGAATGTAAATGATTTGTACATAAGTGTATTGGCTAATTACACAACATTCCAATTACATCCCACTTACTTTGTGCTATGGGGTGTTTTGGAAAGGATTAGCCAAACAAATTAACTCAATCTTGTCCAAATAATCATTATTTTTTTATTTTTTTATTAGGCTTAAAATGTTTTATTGATTTAATGGAAAACATGTCAAGAGTGGAGAAACTTTATTTTATTCAGCAGGTATTAGATGTGTTACAGGCACAATATTTGCTTCTGTCAAATAAATCTTTATCAATTTATTTTTTATTTTTTTAAGGTCAAATAACTTGGTCTTACACTGTTCTATTTTCAACCTAAACCAACTCCTATACTACTACAGTATGTTAGCAATTAAGGGGGGCAGGATTAGGTAAAAGACGGTTAATGAGATAATATATCTATTTCATCCACTTACCATACCTGATCCCTATTAAGGATCGGTGAGGGGTTTCATATGAGTTTATCTCATAATCTCAGCATGCTCTGAGCAAGAGGCAGGCTGATCACAGGGGGACATACAGAAAAACGTTTGACAAATACAACAACACTGTGTGGGCTATGGGAGTAAACATGACATCATATATAGTAAAACCCCATTCATTGTTTTGTTTTCAATTATTTGTCAATTAAATATTAAACAAATGAATTGCAGACTCAAAAAAAGTGTATTTTTCTTCCAAACAGTGTAGTGTTATATACCTGCAGAGCTTTTTCTCTGGTAAATTCCCTTGTGGAAAATGCTTGCAGATCTGCAAAGGGCATGTCATCATCAATTTGAGCAATTGCAGCTTTTAAGTTTCTTCTTTTCTTTGAACCATTCAACTAACATTATTTATTTATATATACAGAAATCCATATAACCTTATCTCTAATCTAAGAACTGATCTCACTTGTCACATAATCCTACATTGGTTTACATGTATAAACTCAGGACTGTTAGATTACCAAAAGAAACATCTTAATGCTTGATAGAAGAAAGTATTTATTGCTTGATTATAGCATATTGTTTCTGTTTCTGACAAAAAAGATGATGCAACATGAAATTCCGAATAAAGAAGGTGAGAAATGATTTTCGAGATGAACACCATCCTATGTTCTGCTATGGGTCCCTTGAAAGGCGCTATACAAAGCAAATCTATTATTATTATTATTATGATAATGGTGGGATAGAGTGATAATGGATTGTAAATAGGCAAATGCAGTATACAGCTTTCCTCTATGATGGAGACACATTTACTACCGTAATTAATTTGTTAGTTCTTAAAAAACTGTTTAACATTCATAAGGATAAAGCTTCAGACATAACACTGGAAGCAAGTTTGGGGCAACCTGTCTTAGTTTCTGTCTGAAGTATTGGCTACATTAACTTCAGATTTAATATGTTATAATGGTAAGAGAAGTGAACAGGGTATGATGAAAATGATGGGGAAAATGTTGAAATTCTTTTGACGATACTTTCATAAATCTGGGCATTGTGGTTGGGATTGTGATAATTGAAAGGGATATTACAGCATTTTGAAGAACTAAACGATTTGTTGTCTTAAAGGCCATGTAATGCATCTAACACAGGTGTTTTTTAACATGTAGTTTAGATATCACCAGAATAAAAATAAATAAAAATGTTTAAAGTTTGGTCATAATTAAATGACATATACGTTAAAAACCGATGTTGGTTCCGAAGTTTGCCGAGTACGCCCCCGATCACTCCCGAACGAGCGGTGACGTCACACGTGGCAAATATTGCCATTTGATCAAATCAGTCCAAATGGCAAGCAACGCGACAACTTCAGACAGCGACAGCGACAGCGATCATTCAAGCTCAGATTCGGTGGGTTATCTGGATTCAGTTACAGAAGTAGAGAGTGAACCAGCTAGCCTTTCACTTCAAGGCATCTTGCCTTATCAGTACGAGCCTCCTGCCCGGCAATCGAACAACGAGGCAGAAACTTGTGAAAGAGAAGCGGATTCCGCAGCCGGCGAGACTCGAGTCGGCAATACTGAATGGTAAATTCTGTTTTATTTAATTTGACCTGCACTAAATGTCGATCTTAATTTGTCATCTGTTCCTCACACGTCCGGCAGCTATTGTTTTTTTTTTAATGTTATGTACAATATTCAGGTGTACATGTCAATGCTGTGAAAGCATGCCCACTGCAGATGAATGTGTATGCTGCCCAGCAGAGATTCTGGCAAGGTGATGGCAACAATGACAGTTGCACCCGTGCAAAA
>NW_011360679.1:14384-29947 GCF_000735185.1 Notothenia coriiceps | reverse complement strand
CCCGTCTCTCTCGCCGAACTTTCGCTCTCGGGTCGTCCTGAGACTGGCTGCGGCAGTGAGTCCTTTTCTTGGCCGCTCTGTTTCACCTGGGAAGAGGGAGGGAGGTGTGGTCTCTCAGTCCTGAGCTCCGAGCCGATACGCCCGACGCCCAATTCTGGGGTCCGGTCGTCTGAGTGTGGTACCAGACGGAGCAGGACGGAGGCCCGTCCTTGTGCGGGTCCTCCGTAGCTATTGGGGCGAGCACGGCCGTGGACACGGGGCGAAGTGTAATTCTCGGACGGAAATTCGATCGGACGCCCTCTTTTTCCTCGCGCAGGGAGGTACAGGCGACTATAGCCCCCGGCGGCCGTTAGTTCTGTCCCCGCAGCGCGGCGTCTTACACTACGGGGCGCGATAAGTCCGGCCGGAGTTTATTGGTCGCCCGTCGGCGACTGGCCTCGGGGCGCGGCACGTCCGACCGGCACGGCGGTTCTCGGCGCCTCGCCTGCGGGGCGCGACAGTTCCGACCCCGGGCGTTGACCGCGAGGTGGTACCACGCGTGCGGCGCCTCTCAGGACCTCACCTGATATACTCTCTTCTTCTGCTACGAGACTCAAGCGAGTTGACAGGCTTGCGCCTTATCTCTCCTCTGTAGCCGCTACTGTAGAAGCAAAGTAGCCCGAGTTCCGGGTTGTTGGCCCTTCGCTACAGCGCGAGGAGGGGGCCGCTACGGCGCGTTCCGCGCTCTGCGTTTCTCCGTAAGGAAGGTGGCCAGAAGGCTTCTATGCCTCCTGCGTCCCTAGGTCAGACGCATACCTCTCTCGTTAGCGCTCTCGGGAAAGTGGTTGGTTCCGCGTTTAGGTTCCCCGGAGCGAGGGACCTGACACTGCCATTAACCTCTCCGACGCGGACGAGGCGTACCGGGCGGGGTAGCCTTGCGTCCCCCTTGGCAGTCTCAGCAATACCGAACCCCGCCCCGCTACCCGCACATATTACCAATTATTTCCGCAACCCGACCCGTCGGCACAGGATCCGCAACCCGACCCGAACCCGCATATATATATGAGCAGTGAAAACGTACAATTATTAACACACGCAGTTGCATATTTCTCTCAAAAAGCGTGGGATGTTGGTTATTTTCTCCATCTAGGATGACACCAAAAGCCTCCCAGACGTTGGATTTCGCTCTTGAGGAAGAGTTATTGAAAATGCTGTATTCTCCGCTAGAGAGCTTCACCTCAGCCATTCAGAATGTGGCGCGCTCAGAAGCAGATTGATGCGCTGCAGAGGTTATGATTATGCACAGAGGTTTGAGGATTTAAACATTAAACTAAATTATTATTATTTAAATATATTTATTATGCAACACCCGCGACTCGACCCGCATCATCTTTGTTTTACCCAGAACCGAACCCGGAAAAAAGCGTTTGAAAAAATACCACCCGCAAATCACCTTTTTTGCGGGTCACCCGTTGGGTACCCGTCGGATACCCGACCCGATGCAGGACTCTGGCGTGGAGTGGACACGCTAGTAACAGGTACGTTACTGAGAAAAAAATCCAACCTTGTCGTTAATCCGAAAGGAAAAAGCGACGGTGTAGATTTTATTCTTTAAAGAATATTAACTGGTGTGTTAATACCTTTTGTTTTTATATGTAGGCTCATACAAGAACTGACTTTGCTCTTGTCTAAAACTTTGTTACTGGCTGACTGCACGCTCCGCTGTTTCGGATGAATATCCCACCTTTGTGTGTGTTGTTATCTGCAGTTTCTGTCGGTTACGTCCTAGATCGTGCTATTACTGTCGTTAGTTACGAAGACTTGTATGCGCAACTCCGCCGTACTTGGTGGTCGTGTGTCGTGTATCACCTGAGCTTGCTCACAATACTTACTCTTGATTATTTTTTCTAAAATTACGGCCCATTTTTTTTTTTTCTGTATTTTCTCTGGTACACTCATACTTCTTGGGTAGTTGGTCTGCTCGGCGGGCGTACATGATTGTCTTTTTGCTGGTATATCCCTGTGTTTACATAGTCGATCTTGTCGAGGTCCTCTAGCCAAATCAGTGTAACTTCGGGAGGGTGGGCTTTTGATTTAACCACCTTCATTCACTCCTGTAATTTTACGAAAATATCAGGTAAGTATTGTTTGGCTATAGGCTCTCACGATGTGTGATACCTCCGGCGCGAGTTCGCGCTGGGGTTTGTCTTCGTAGTTAGGCTAGTAAATGCGGTTAGGACTAACGCCTCACAGAATGCGTGTGGGTCCTTCTTTAGGTGTGTGTGTGTATTTATTTTCGTACGCGCTGTGGGTGCGTCTCACAGGTAACATGGTCTATGGGTAGACAAACTGGCAAAGTCTCGTGTAGAGTTTAATAGTCACTGGTCCGGGATCGATTGCCAGGTGTCTGACTTGGGTTTCGATTGTAAGCAGCTTCTGTGCTGTGCGAATGGCGCAATGACACAAACGACACGGTTCTTCTGACTTGTTATACATCTGTGTGGTAATTATACTTGTGACGGAGCGGCAAAGAAAGGAAAGCTTCATGCCATTCCAACTAAAAAAGAAGTTTCGTCAATTGGTTGGCCACGATCGAAAGAAGAAGGGAGGTGTGGCTGTGTGGTGCCATCGCTTCCTGCAAGAGAAAAGGAGAGTGTGTGGTCTCNTTACAGCACATGCAGGCAGCGGGACTCTGATTTTTGGGCCGAGTACACCCCAGCACCAACTTACAAACTGTCGATAAGCTGTATATCGATACTTCCTAATGAAAAAAAAGTATACAGATTATAAATATATTTGGAGAAAAATAAAATGTTATGTAGTACTATTATGTAGCAATGGTTACAAATTGGCTTATAACATGATATTTGTATTTTACTTGTACAAAATAAATATGAGGTTGTACATGACTGCTTGACAGAATCATAGACCTCTTATATATTTCCTCACATGTGTAGTTGTTTCTTTTCCCAAGCATACATTGAACTTGCATACACAGAAAAAATAAAAGCCAAGCTGTTTTTGACTGCTTGAAAGAGTTTAATGGTATCTTTAAAAGTATTAGGAAGTATCGATATACAGCTTATCGACAGTTTGTAAGTTGGTGCTGGGGTGTACTCGGCCCAAAAATCAGAGTCCCGCTGCCTGCATGTGCTGTAACCGAGATACGGAAGACTTACCCTGAACCGGGAGGCCGCTATCAGGGATTTCAATGGCTAAATCTGTAATTTGACATAAATCATGCAGCTGAACTGGTTAAAATGGTTTCGCATGATGTAAATAATTTACAAAGTACATCATTTACAATATTATTTTTCCAAAGAAACATGTAAATATAACAACATTTTCCAAATCACAAGTTTGTAAGATTGTATTAATTTACTGTTTGATAAATAAAAAAGGGTTCTTTTGTTAATTTTTCACTTGTAACATTTGATCTTTATTGCAGTGTACATTAGTCTATTTTGGTATATGTGCGAGCCCACAAATAATTAAAAGTGGTAAAAATAATAAAGATATTCAGACGTAATTCATTTTTGGCCTTACTTATTTCACTTCAACTTTTATATATTTCAGTCACTAGGCAAGTTCACTGTACTCTGGTGACATTTAGCTCAAGCTGGCATAACACCTGTAGTAACTTAATTCTGACCCGAGTTTTGTGCACAATCTTCCAGCATGATCAATGTTTATAGCAATCAGGAAACATTCACAGCTCACAACTACACATCGCTTCCCCATCATGAATTGTTAGATAAAAAAAGTTTAGCGAGGTCCGGTTACACATATGTTGAGCGAAAATAGCGGAAGGATACAAAACAAACAATCCAGACGAGGCTGGTGTTTGCCACGTGTGACGTCACACAGCTGGGTTAATGGCTGGCAAGCTTTTCGCTACCGGAGCGGAATAACACGGGAAAGTGGCACACATTTCATGTTATTTGGGGGGTATTTATGGAAAGAATCATTGATGTTGATATGTCAAATGAAACAGTGGAAAGTGATGAAGCGATTTATTAACACAGAATAACGTTTATTTTGGACATTTCATGGACTTTAAAGGAGAAATAGATTAAAAGATGAATTATTATTTAATCACGTTTGCCCATTGGACACAGACAACTCTGTTACATGTATAACATATTAAGCTACACAACAAGATCTATGTGAGTTAAACGTTTTGACCACCTAAACTAAATAAAGAATAAGTAAGTCTTCTTTCTGCTGATCAACAGCACAACACTTTGAAAATAATTTCCATTTATATTGATTTATATTGATGTAGGACATTTTAAACAGGTAACATGAATCTTAAATCCTATTTAATCAGTGGACAATCATTCAATACTTTTTGCTATCAGTCTAGCATCAGATGTTTGACCAACATCTTATATCTACATCTGGCATATTTATAGCCACATTAATCTAAAGCATTTTATTCTCTCGTACTGCCCACTGCTTAAAAGAAAATCTATTTCTGTCCAGGAAGGGAAAGGCACATTTTAACAGGAGACAGTGTTGCTGATGGGTGTGACAAGCATCACCAGCAAGAGCAAAATGGAGGGCTGTGATGTCTTTTTCAATCTTGCGGTAAGAAATCCTCACCAAACCCTCATTCTTAATGCAGTATAACCATAAATAACACGGTTTTGCTGCCTTCACATAAGCAACATGCTCTGCGCTCAAAACAGTTTCATTCTCTGGTAACTTCCCCTGCTTGCCTTAGCCGTTTCATACAACATTTATCTCTTTATCTCTTTTGGTTGCGCTTTGAAAGGTCAGCGGTAATCAAAATCAAAGTTGACATAATTGGAACTTTGAGCTCAGCGCTATACGGGAGGTGGCAATTTCTATCTGTGTGCGATGCAAGGGGAAACAGGGAGGCACCAATCTCTGTTTGGAAAATGAATGGCACAGTCAGCACAGAGCGGTTTAACTGCTGATCATGTGAAAGCAGTTTTACAGCACATACTGTAACTTGAGTATGCATTGAACCAAACACGACACAAAGTGTTAATTAGGTCGTTTTAGATGTGTCAATACATGAACCTTTGAGCCAAGCAAGCTGCCTCTCCGTAACTCAAGTCTACTGTTTGTCAAGCTAATCTCCCAAGTCTAGAATCATCAATGACATAGGTATTTATATTTTCATTGCACGATTGAGCCTTTTTTTTTTCTCAAAAAAACATCTATGTAAAACATGTATTATACTTTTAGTGTTGAACATCTGATTTTTTTTTTTTACATTTATAATCTATCTCTTTTTTTCCACACCTCTCATTAGCCATTAGTTTAATACTCACGCTCCCAGAGTGTTTTGGCAAATGACAAACATCATCATTCTCTGTTTCAATGTCAAGCACCAATACAAACCTGCAGGCTCTGAAACTCAAAGGCACGACAAGAGAGAGAGAGACAAAAAGAGAGAGGGAGTATTTATCCTGACACAGCGACTTAAATGGGTTATCATAGCATTAAAGTTCCACTCTCACTGGTCTCCTTTAACATGTCACTGTGAGAATGTTCACAATGAAAATGGTATCTTCAGAGAAAGCTGCACCTTAACCCTGGTGAACTGATCTGGGGGTAGTGAGCGCTGTGATAGGGACTAATCCCCTGCTGTGTGCTTTGAGCAGGACTCAGAGCAATACACCAGAGGAAACCAGGGAGAAGCCTGGAACAAGCGCAAAGAAAGAGACTTCTGACAAACTGAAAAATGTGTTGAAGTGGTGTTGTCACCGTGATGCATCCTTGCAGACATCATCTCAAAATGGGATGGAGTCTTAATGCGCATGTGTGCATGAGTGTAAAGGGAGATGGTATTTGTGTGAGTGTGTCCGCACAGTGAATTTCTGAGTGAAGCATATGGCGCTTAGCTCATGTGAAAATCCACAAGGAACCAAGCTGATGCCTTCTGGTTAATTGCAGAAATTTACCAATTTAGAACTCAGAGTGAGACACTGAGAACTCCAGCAGATGTTTGGAAGGTCTCAGTTAAATAAAAAATGAGTGCCTTCTGGTTGCACGTGAGATTACAGAGTGTTAACATGTGAATCAAACAAAGGCTTGATTGCCAATATCTAGACAGAATACTTCTTGTTATAGGCTGAGGTATTCTGGGTAGTTATATGAATGTTTTTTATGAAATGAATTGGCCCACATAATATTCTTCCGGACCATAGATACAAATTCGACATTATCACTGTGTTGCACACATTGTTTTGTGGATCAAAGTTTTAAAGATTTGAGTATGGCATTTTGGCTCCTGCAATCTTGTTTTTTGGGTCAGGGTGAGGTTTTTATTTGTGACTACATGTGATGCGAGAGGATGGATCAAATTCCAACCAAACACTGAATAGGAAAACGTTTTAACTGAATGTTATAAATAAAAATCATGAACACTGAGAACACATAAGGATTAAAACTTAACGAAGAAAACAACCTAAACACTAAAACACTAATCATCCAGACTAGACAACACCATAGTAGCAACCTGTCAATCCCAAAAGCCCGGAAGCAAACTCTGCTTTATTATGTATTTGACTATTTATGATGAAATACATTATTTCCTCTCTACTGACAACCCAGTGCGGTTCCAAACTAATAGCAGAAAGAAAAGACACCACGTTATTCGTTTACTCATCAATGTGTCATACAAAATATCTCAGAGACTGTTGATTTGATTTTGACACTGCTTGGTGGAATGGTGCATCTCACAGCTGCATTCAAGTATTTAACATGACACTGAATAGCTGAAGGGGGATCAACAATTAAGGGTCAACAAAGGGGACATATTTGTTAGTGACATGCTGACAGGGACTTCAACCAACATAGAGGACAACATGTTTAGTGATGTTGTTTACTGAATGCTACTGCCTTAACTTCTAATGTTTTTTTTTCTCCAAAAATCACTTTTATCAAGGCCAAAAATCAACAGAATAGGGAGAGAGATGATGAAAAAAACTATTCAGGCAGTAATCAGCGTACAAAATAGACATTGATTTAAATAATTTTCTATATTGAGAATTATAATATTTCAGTATAGGATGTGTGTTCCTTCACATGTGTGTGTGTGTGTGTGTGTGTGTGCGTGTGTGTGTGTGTGCGCGTGTGTATGTGCGTGCATGCACACATAATTGGTGTGCATGTGTGTGTGTGAGACAGAAAAGGAGACAGAAAGACGGGTACTCATCAGAGACTTCAGATGGGCACAACTAATAAGAGGTGAGAAAGAAAATAGCACATTGCAAATAGATGGAGGGATGACAGGTGGAGTCAAGGTGAGCTGACAGGGTGAGAAGTAATCACTCCGAGAGGAGAATGCAAACCGATCCTGCAAGGGATAGAAGGGTATAGGGTCACCGACAAAATAAAGCAAGTTTGAAAAGGAGAAATGGTGGCTAACACTTATGCGGTACCTTCTTGGCGGTGACGGCAGTGCTTTGAAAATAAGAGGATAGAGTTTCCAACAGGTTTGATGTTGGATGTTATTGGCTTGAGAGAAGGCAATTGATATTATATAACTATACCTGTTAATTATGTACTATATATATAAGGCCCATCCAGGGTTGAATACAGATCTTTTATTTACAGAGATATCATTTTATGAGTGCTTCACTGCACCAAAGTATGATCACATGTATTGTGTGACATTTCTATCTATGCACTTGACTGCTGAGTATACACAATGACATTTCAATGAAAAAGGAAATGTTAGAAAATTGTTATAAAAAATATGGAACAATGTATAATTTAGACAAACAGTTATGCTGGTATTTGGAGCAACAACACACTCAAGGTAAAAACACAGAATTTTTTTTTTTCATTTCATGAAACCTTTAAAAGAAAGCTCAACTGAACTGTGCTTTAAGTAGCTTTATTGATCTTTATATGACACTTTACATTAAATGCATCAAACTTGAAAGATTGCTAGATTATGTTTTGAAACTGGGGGTTAGGTGCAAACACTCAAGCTGTTTAACTTGAAGGAAAGAGAACAAGGCAATGTGGTTATAAACGTGGTTGAGCTTAACATCTGTGTTGATCAAGGTTTTCATGCCGTAGATTCAAATACAGACATATAAGTGGATCTCTTGCACATTAGAGGTATAGAAAAGGAATTACAGTTTACAAGCCACATTTACATGCCAACGCTCAAATGTCATCTGTCGACACTCACTTCTAGTGGAATGAAGGTTGATTGACAGTATTCTGACTCAGCTGGTGTCACGGTCGTTACGCCGACGCTCCCAGCTGAAGTATTCTGTAGATGAGCAGCAACATCCCCCCCATAGGCCTTCTTCTCTGTTCCATCTGCACATCTACTGCCACCTTTCATTTTCTTTTGCCACCTTGTCCTTCTCTTTCTCACTTACTTGCCCTCCTCTCTGCTTCATATAACCTCCCGGTGTTCTCCAGGCATCGCCCCCCAGATCATATCTCCATCTTCAGCCATTTGCTTTTTTTCTCTCTACATTCTGTGCTGTATCTGATATTGTGGCTTTGCATCTGAATATGTTCCCTTTCTACCCTTCAAGCTACTGAACTTAAGGCAAGATATCAAAATCAGAAGAAAGATGAGTTAGATTCCAATCAAGTGCGAGTCAGATCTTGACTAGAGGAGGAGGAAATGAAAATAGAAAGCTAAGAGAAATAAATAAAACGTCTTATCTGCATTCAATTCCCTTACAATAGAGAGAGAAAAAGAAGGCATAGGCCATTCTCAGATAGAGGCACACACAAACACGCGTACAAGGAAATGAGTTACTTACTAAAAATACAGCATACAGACAACCTCAATAAGTTAGGTTGTGTGCTCGTTTGAAAAAGCAAGGTTTTGACATTCCCATCTGTTCATTTTGTTGCATCTGGCAGGGATTTTATTGCCCAGCTGAGTGTAAACCAGGTTTACTGTGGTAAGAGGTTACTCTTCTTTCTTTAAACGTGCTGTGTAGTGCAACGCAGTTGTATTAATATTCTTAGTTTATTTTCTTTATTACAATGCAAGTAGCCTACTTTACAAACAGTATAAATACATATCAAACATCAAATGTGTCTGTGTGTGTGTCTGAGAGGGTGTAGGGTGTTATGATATCCAGCTACTGTCCCTCCTACTAGGTCCTGCTTCAACCGTTAACATCGTGAGCTAATCCCCAGAAATGTCACCCAGAGCTTGGCAAGTCATTTGTTGCTTACTGGTGTGGAATTTGCCACTAGGTGAGAGTGATTCCATTTAATCTGTCCCCCATTACAAGCTGGCATTTTGCATGGTAGACAGTATTAGCCAGATAAACAGTTTAAAAGAGTTACACCATGATTTGCAGAGGGCAATCCTAAAGGGGCTCAGCTCAAACTTTTTACTTAAAAGAAGTCAGCATTTCACTTGTAAATGCTTAAAAACAGTAGTAGAAATATTGTACGGAATACATGTTGGCTAATTTCTTGTGGTTTGTAAGATATCTTTGTAGCAGAATTCTAAGTGTATGTTGTCAAACTTTCTGGCTACGATAATGTTTCTTCTGGAACATTTTAAATTATAATTTAGCATAATTCCTTGTCCATTTGTCATGCTGTACATGGATTGAAAAACTAATAATGGACCAATTCCTTCTAAACAGAGAAAACTACCTTCTCTAGAAAACTCCACCCAAATAAATTATTATAAAAAATGTAATTTTCATGTTAAATTTGTAATTCATTTATGTTTCAAATTATATAACAGACACAACACTGGTAAACATTCTACCAAATGAGAGTCAGTTCAATAGTATAAGATGGCTAGCTATATAATAAAGCTGATCATATGTATTATTATTGTTTGAGGAGGGCAACATATATATTCTTTACTTGATTGGGAATAAATCATCAACATTTTATTTAAAAATGTTGACAGGTCAAAGTAATATTTTCCATTATTTACTGTTATATGCAGGTCAAGCTTATAAAGTGGGATTGGCACAATTATGAATAAATGACACAATAACATTTGAAAAGATTTGATGCACTTTTTTCCTATCTCTCAATGCCTACTTGCTCATACTACCACTCTTCTATCGCTCCCTGAAATGTATCGCCCTCCTTAATATCTGACTACGATGAGAACAATTTGTAATCATAGACCCATCATTCAGTCACTACACAGTAGATTTGATAGGGTTGAGAAGTATGTCGGACGATTTATACCACGAGTGCTCCGTGCCAAACTGTAGCCATAACTTTCATTGTGTAAGACATTCCTTAAAAAACATGAACCTTCTTCTCCCTCTGTGCCAAAATGTGAAGCTACAGAGCAAGTCAGTGTAGACAGCTGGCAGGAAAACTCATACCCATCTGTCTTCCCCTACCTCACACTTTAGCCCTCTCCTTACCAGAGATCAGAGAGCTACCTGTGTGTCTCTGACTTTCTAATTCTCACGTGGAAGAGCTAAGCTGAACATGTCCGCTGGTACACCTGTTCAGTGCGGGCTCAATCACTGGAGGAATGTAATGTCTGTCTAATCCTTTCGCCACTGACAAAGCTGTATCGTGTTGTAATATGGGATCGAAACTTTGATCCTTCTGAGTTGTTAAGTAAGGGCTTACAGTATATTGCTGCTGCATACGACATGTGTGTGCATAACTGTGTGTGTGGTTGTGTGCAGTAAGTGAGAAAGACAGCAATACTTTCATGTTCTTTGCAATATAAGTTAATACTGCTGCCATGTCAACTGAAGTTTACACCAGTTTAACCAGTTTACATCTGAAGAAATCCCACTTTGTGTTTTTCTGTCTTGATCTGCACATCGTTAAATTCCTGTTTCAGTATTACCAGATCCTACTACATGTAATAGTACATACTAAGCAGCATGCGGTATTACTAACTCGTAAACCATTGTATGTAATAACACTGAGAGAGTGACAGTTGTTTTGTTGTAAGTACATTGTTGTCCAGGTGGGAGGAAAGGGGCAATGTCAAGATTCAGCTCAACTTTCCTTGCTACCTGTCACACACTGCCCACTCCTTTTCAGTCAGATGGTGTGGGAGTGCAAAGCTGCAAAGGGTCCTCAAACCTGTCACACAGGCACATTATTGATGCCCAGTATCCCCTCACTGAGACTCTATAGTAAGAAGAAATTGAGTATTGTGTGGTGGAAGACTGTTGGTAATTAGTTGTCCTTAACATTTCAATTGATACCCTCCAAATGGGCTCATGGCTCTGTTTGCAACGATCTGGCACTTTCATTAGAGATCTGAGACATTGACAAGTAACCCTATTCAGCTATAATTAAATTAAATAAGTCGGGGAATAACTTTTTTTCAAAGTTGCCAATATACAGCCAATGTGGTATGTCAGAAAATGCATTGCTTTCTCAAAGGGAGCCATCAGTTATTTTATAGTTTGGTGCAATCAAAGCAAGTTACATTTATGTCCTACTTAAACCCGCAATATCAGTGAAAATATGTTCACTTTAAAGTCAATGTTAGAAGTTCTATAATGCATATTCTAAAGCACATTAAAAATCTGACCAGTTTCCTTTAATATGGCAGCAGCCAATAGGCAGAGAAGTTTTCACACACTACTTGCGTCCCCAGTGTGTTAATTAATATTTATATTTGTCCACTGCCTCAAACTCTGCCTTCAGGCATTTATTAAATGATCATGAGTTTGGGCTGAGCATTACTGTGTGTGTTACTGAGAGCAATATGATGCTGTGTTGGTGTGTGTGCACAATCTGTGACACGACCGCTCCGTGATTCACCAATCAAAAGATTCCACACACATTAAAAAGGGGGGCATTAATGACAACTCGTACAAACACTATCAACAGCAGCAGTAAAGTGGGGAAGGGGCATAAAACACTTGTTTGTTTACCCATGCATTTCCATAAGTCAGTGATGCAGAAAGTTTGCCTTTGGCCGTCTGAACCTAAACACCCATAGCTTTACAATCTCCACAATTAGAGCCAGTCCTGTGAGGTATCTGACAGCGTGACCAGGAGGTCCACGCTACCTAGTGCTGAACACAGTACTACTAAATGCAAGGCTGCAATGATAATTAGTGTTTCTAGCCAGGAGCTCCACACTGGCGTCCCACCCCCGCACTGACCCAGGGAGATTGGAAAGAGGCCCAGTGGCTCCCGAGAGACGGAGCCTGTCAGGTCCGTCACTTCTCCCACGACATAGTAGTGGGCGGAGGTGTTTTAAATGCCAAACAGGACACACTTGCCAGGCCTATCGGCTCTGCCTGAATACAAGGCCTGTCTGTATGTCTAGTGTCCCTACTCTGCAGACCCTGAAGCAGCACTGAGGCTCGTGTTCTGGGGACAGTTAACCTGCTGGGAGGGAGGGAACAAATCCCAAAAAAGATGAAGTGACAGTGTTGCTGGTTGGTATGTTGTTTTGGGCTGACACACAAAAATATATTTGTCTATAGCTACATTTTTAGCTGTGTTAGTGAATTCTCTCTCTTTTTGTAAAGTGTAATGTTAGCAGTATGTCAGATCTTATTTGCTGTGTTTTTCTTTTTTTTTTTGTACATATTTGAATGGAATTTGAAAATCGAAGTATGTCAGAAAAAGAAGCAGTAAGTGGATAACATTGCGCAGGCGTGTAGCCTGACTTGAGATCATAATAGTGGCTGCACGGAATGTGTGCTTAGCTGCATAATGATATGTGTTTGCACTGTGTGTATTCTCCCTGTGACAAAGCTCAAGTGATTAGATGCAAATGTCATGGTTCTACGAATGAGGGGGATCGTGTTTCAGATTTCTCTCTCTAAATAAACAGTAAAAGCCCACACGTTACATACAGTAAAGAAAATTATTTAAGCATTATATAACTAACTTATTTCACAGGTCACAGTATTACAATAAGTTCAAATTCCAGGAAGACATCCTTTATGGCTATATAGACACTGAAACTGTCCTATCTATTATGCTTATATATTTTCCTCAGTATTTCTGAGTAATGAACAGATATATATTGGTTCCCATGTTGGAATATAACCTGCAGGACACATGTCCGTGCAATTTTATAATTGTATGTATTCAGACAATTACAAATTACTATCCACAATACGGTGTGTCAGATGTACAGTATCTGCCATGCACACTAGCTACGGACTACTTTGTGCTCAAGAAGATTATACTATGGTTGTACTGCTCCAGTTTAGGCCATGACCACATGACTCGTATTAATTGCCATATCGTATGCAGCTGCTACTATGAGGAGAAATTACACCTCAAGCGGCTTGGCTCATCTTACGCCTCACTGAAAATCACTGTGAAATCACCTTGAAATGGTGTGGCAAAGATATCTGCTTTTTCTTTTCCTGTTTTCCATCATGATTTATGCTTTAAAATCACTGTAAGTAAGTCTTGTTTAACATATATTATATTATATTAAAATACAATAGGCATGAAAGAGGCCATCATTTAATTGCAGGGTCTGGACTGGTAAAGAAAGCTGCTTTCGTTTGCAGTCAAAACTGTTTAATGAAGTGTGTCCCAGATCCTTTTTTAATTTAAATTATTATGATGATCTTAGTCTGACAAAATAGCCTATTATACACAGAGGATTGTTTGCTCCAAATTAGAGAGGCAGACGTTACCAAAATATATGACAGTTTAACTATGAGCTCTGGGAATCTTAAAGCAAACAAACACTGGATGCCAATGGTGCAATCGGAATTGGCCCGGCAAGAGTCAATCCATACCTCTATTAAATTAGCTGGACATAGACGAGCCTCTGGATCACGCAGGTCGAAGTTCAATCAAACAGAATTTGATTTTGATCAATGAATGACCAGGAGGCAGATTGTCTCGTCTCCTTCCTCACTGGAATGAATAGTTAGTGTGTTTAAGTTTGACCTCACCTTTAGAAGGGAAGCGAAAACTCTTCTGTATGAAATGTATTTACACAATAAACTCTATTTTGGTTCAACTCCTTTTTCCAACCTGGTGTGCACACATAAAGCAAATGCAGGTTTCAGAGAGATTAGGCAACAGCAAAGCCCCTTGACAACAGCCAAGCACTCTGTTTACTCGAAACAACTTCCTATGTCACTCTCTCACTGGCGTACTTCCAAAGACCTATACAAAGTAAAGGGTTTATTTGGAAAGTCCTTTATCACAGCTGAGGGCTAAACATCTGGGCTCAAAAGACTCCACAGTGCTTCCATTATAAAAACAATTAATGCAACACAATCGGGCAACACAATCGGGCTCAACAGGTTAAAAATAAAATATTAATAACACAATTAAAAATAAACAGAACGGGAGTCCTTGAGCGACTTTGGCTGCGAGGGAGTGAGGTTATCTTTCAACCAGAAGGTTGTGGGTTTGATCCCTGCCCATGCAGTCAACATTTGTCTGTCCCACTGTTTTGGCCAAACTTGACCCACTCGACCGTGCTGCACTGCGTTATCAAATGCACCCTATAGGACTCATCATTGCAAACTGTGTAGCCTAACTGGATGGTCCTCACTTACTATGGATGCAGCATTGGTTTTTATTAATGTATAAAGCCATTTTAGGCAACCTTCCACTCTGCATATGTGCCAGATTTGCCCCAGTTTGTGACTAAATGGCGCATTTCCACTGCAGCGGGTAGCCCCGTTTAAGCGTCCTTAATCGTCCTCAAGCGGCCAGGCCAGTTTTTGGTGGCCTTTCCATATAGCGTAGCACAGGCTAGCGGGTACTTTTTCCCTGTTTTTTCCGGCCCCATAACATCGTGGTTCTATCAGGCCAGGGCCAGGGCTGAACTAGTGACGGCAACACTCTCGACTGCTGATTGGTCAGAGAGAATCATCACAAGATCGCGCGCGAGATCATCCCTATCGTCGCATATATATATCTAGAAGCAAGCTTGCAGCATTTTTATACACAGCATTTTTTGACGTTCCTACATCTCATTGGGGATGATAAAATCCAGCGGGAGCTCGACGGAACAACTCGAAATGTGAAAGTGTTCCAGGATGTCTCTGCACTGATGCCCCGCCTACACTGCGTTGCTACCCCAGGTCCTAAACTGTAATGGAAATGCGCCACGGCCTCAGACGGCCAGTGAGGCAGTCCGAGGCCTGAGCGAGGACGCTTAGGGACGCTTAAACGGGGCTACCCCGCTGCAGTTGAAATGTGCCAATAGACAGATTTGAAATGGGCAGAAAAGGGGGGTACAACGAGAAAGGCCAACAGGACGGAGTCAAACCAGGGTCCACTGCAATGCTCTTGGTAAATCTTTAGCATAACTTTTTAAGGTGCGCAGCGGCACGTGAACATAAAGTTCAAACGGAGCAGAGCGAAACAAAAAAATATAGTCACGGTCTTTGTCAAGGCTACTCTGGCTAAACTAGCCAATAGACAGACTACTGGTCGTAACCATTCAGACCCCGCGCTACCTACAGAAAGCCCTAGGGCCTCATGCGAAACTAGGCTTCGCGTTGTCAGAGTTAACGTGTGCAACCACGTGTCAGGATGTCACGATGTCTTGTGTAGAGGAGTGAAATAAAACCTACCTTTGCATACAATGAACTGTATCCGCAAACAGTGTCGTATCTTGACAGGTTACCTCTCTCAGCATTCACGATTACAGTAGATCCCGATCA
>NW_011360679.1:0-12885 GCF_000735185.1 Notothenia coriiceps | reverse complement strand
TGAAAGGCTGAGCTATATTACTATGTTGTATTATGTATTATAATGTAAAAGGCCGCTGGTTGTGAGAACAGAGTGTGTGTGAGCTGGGCCTGGCTCAGATGCAGGTCTATGTCATTGCAGCGAGTTAGCCAACTAACTTGCTAACCGACTGCTTCAAAGGCTTATTAAGATACGCTGTGATTAGCACTATAGACATGGCATGACACAGCTTTTGCCATTGATGTGATTGTGGCTGTGGTCATGGCCAGCGGCACCGGATTCATTTCAGAAGTGGGGGGGGCAAAAAGTGTGTATGTATGTGATGGTCAAATAAATGCTAAATCTACAGGCACTAGCGGAGTGGTAATCACTCCGCCTCTGTCTACAGGCATGGCCGTATCCACCATTGAGGTCACCGAGGTCCGGACCTCGGTAATTTTGTCAAGGTGTATATAATAAAAGTCCTGAAATAACTGCACATAATTAACAGGGTTCCTTGTAGTAGTTACATTTACTGGCAGTGGGGGCGCTGCATAACTACGTCTGTATTAAAGCAAACAGAAGAAGATGAGATTCATTTACGCACTTATGCACTTTTTTTTCTCTGTGAAAATGAGACTTTTCGTGGCTGTCCAGGAGGCTTGGGCGCTTTTTCCAGTTCTCCGGAATTTACAAAATCTGCATATTTCACAGAAGGCTCGTTTAGTGGTTTTGCAAATAATTAACCACTCTCTGTTTTTGTACCATTCTGCATTGAAGTACCTTTCTCTTTGCCCAAACGATCTAGCGGTCTCCCTTTTTCCTACAATTAGCTGTGCAGCTTTACCCGTCTCAATGTCCCGACAACAAACCTCCACGCAGTCGGAACCAGCCTGTTTCGGTTAGGTATGCCAGAAACTGACCATGATCAAATTCGAAAATCGGAAAGCCCTGGCGAATATTAATCGATTATTCGCACCCCCCCCCAAAAAATTATTTCCGATTATGGAGACTGTAACGAATATTCGAATAATCGAATAATCGCTGGCATTGCCTAGTTTCGGTTCAACGATGCCGGCGGTATTGACAGTCTTAGCGGTCGCAGAGCTGCTGCTTTGGGGTTCATCTGGCTGCGCTGGTTCTAGGGTTGAAGGGCCGGACTCCGGAGTTGTGGATGTCAGGGATGTGACATTGAAGTTGTTGAAGTTCAGTTTTGTTTGACTGTATTTTATGTAATTATGCGTTGGTTCTTCTGACATTTTTGCGATATCAAGGCTGACACAGAACAACGTAACAAAGAAACAAATCTAAGCTTTTGTATTGGTTGTAATGCACATGGATACATTTGAATGGTGTGAAAATGTCCTCTTTGATTGGATTAAAATGTACATATTCTTCCTGTTATGTGTGCCTTTGGGCATGTCATATTCTTCCTGTTATGTGTGCCTGCTTTATTTTACCAAATGCAATATATGATCCTCTGTCGCTGCCTGTAGCTAATGAGATTGTCTTATCATCTCCTCAATTTGCAAAAATAGCAAAATAGCAAAATATACACAGCTAGATCAGATCGCATTCTTTTTAAATGCAACTTTAGAGTAGAGGGGATCCGCCGCTGTGACAATGTGGGGCAGGGCTGTAAAGTAGGGGGGCCAATGGCCCCTTGACCCCCCTGCTTCCGGCGCCCCTGGCCATGGCTAAACTTTGGCTATTAAGATACTTTGTAAACAATGACAACATGCCAATGTTTCATGTGTGTGCAATGAGTTCGGGTAGCTGTGCTGCCTGAGCATTGTATTGCCACTGTAGCGCCTGTGGTGTTTTAGTCACACAACTGTCATCTCTCACAGAATAATTATCTTGGGTTCAAATTCGGAGTAGCTTAACAATGCTTTTTTGGCTAATGAGAGGGGCAGTAAAGAGCAGTCACTGTTCACTTACCGAATCCATATCCATAGCATCATAGATGAGATTCAGAACCACAGCCAGGCAGAGCAGCAGCTGTTCTCACAGCCAGTGGCTCTACACTGTCAGAGCTCTGCCTTTTGAAAGGAGTAATGAGCTATAAATGCATAATGTAAAGTGTCTCCATCCCTCCCTTTTGATGTATCTGCAGAGACTCTTCCTACACTGGCAATGTATTACTGTTAAACAATGCTGGACCAACACACTAAACATGGTTGGTTGTATACAAAGAATATTTCAAGAGAAAGCCAAACTTAATACGAGGCAACACAAAGGGAGTTCGGGGGATCACCAGCTTAAGATAAGTAATCAACTCCTACTTCATTTTAAGGCATTTCATGCAATCAGATTAAAAGGAAAAGTCCAAACAGCAAGATACAATTTCTCCCTCAGAGCTAATGTGGTAAAATTGCCAATTTTAATTGGAAGAAATTATGATAATTATCACATTAGAATGATTTGTCATGCTGCCAAAATTATGGAGAAGTTAATCAAATGTATCTCACAGTCTGGACATGTCATAGGACCCAATGGAATTCTGTCAGCATGTACTGGAAAGTTAAACATCAGTCAAAGACAGTAAAAGCTGAAAGTCTTGATAGAAACGTGCTTTGTATAATAATAATAATAATACATGGTATTTTTATAGCGCTTTAGAGAAGCTTTACATTACATGTTACTAGACATTTGTATTATATGATGCATAATATACGATAGAAACTCTGAGTTAGATTATATTAAATTGATAACTGCTCACTTCAGGTAACTGCTACCGATTAAATGTATAACCTATTTCAATGGTATTCTGCTAAAACAAACTTGAGTAAACCCAATCGAGTAGGCTACCGTGAATGTGGTTCAAATAAAAAGAAGCTGTATAAAGTGTTTGCTTTCTGTGCCCACTGCCCACTAAGAAAGGACTCAGTTTAAGCAAACACATGTGTTTCGTTCGTTCGAGGAACAACAATTTCCACTGCTAAAGGAGTGATTTATGACAATATCTCAATTGAAGAAATACAAAAAAGCCCTATTAAGCTGAACAAGGTTTCAAACTAAACAATAAAACGTGATTAAATACTTTTTTTAAATGGCTAAAAAGCCCAGAATGTAATATATTTGTTAATTTAAACTAAAATAAATAATAAAAACATGCACATATTGGGATCAAATGAACATATTTAATCTTGAAATAAAGACCACCTTGACAATAGTTCAGAGGGAAAAGATGAAGGTGGACACAAAATTAATACTTTCCGCTCATGCATAGATATTATATTGTGTATAATTAGTCAAATCACTTTGTAAAAATGTAATTAAGAAACTGCGGCCAAGCTTATGAAAGGAAACCATAAGACCTTATTCTGCTGTGAGTTCACGAGTCATGAGGATTAGGACTGGACCTTTTAAGATTGCTATACCCTCATGATAAAACTGGGAGAAAAAAAATTGGTGGAAAAAATGTATCAAGCATTGGGGGAAATCGAAAATAATTTATGTTCTTTAAGACCCCTCACATGATCTACTACATAGACGCAAGATGGCTTGATCTAATGTCAGCCCCTAATCCTACTTAACATTTTCTTCACTATATTTAAGAGTTTGATATTATTACATCTTCTTCAGTTTACTACATAATTTTCAAACAATATACATTCCCTGGCACAATAAAGCTCTGCGCTTTTGACTGCTGTACCTGCAGGTTTTAACTGTGTCAAGACCATGGCATGTATATCTTGTTATGTCGATAGAATTATGGGAATAGGATATGGAATTCCCTCATGTTGTTAGGGGCTATTAATACTGCGTACAATGTGTGTTATCCTGCTTTAATAGAATCTGTCCAGCACGGTTGTGTATTGATGAATGGAATGGCTGAAATGATGCTGCGAGCAGGTTAATCTAGCAGGCCTTGTTGTGGTGCCATTAGATGAAGGGGAGGATTTAGACAGGGCTCTCCTGATGCCCCCTTGTGTGTGCTAATTAACTGCTACAGATTGTTCCTCTCACCCCACTGCCTCCTCACACACAACAGTCCACACTAACCCCTCCACCCTCTTACACACAAAACCTTGTGTTCTTTAAAACTCTTGACATTCATTGTTGGGTATTCAAGCTGCTTCACCTTACAAATATTTTTTTTGGGAGCGAGAGGTCAAGTCTTTAAATAAATGCAATTAGAAGTGTCAAAGGCCTTGGCACAACCTCATGTTATAGTATTTACCCTTAATTACCCTCTGCTTTTAACTGGTCAGGACATTATTCCTGTGACATGCTTAATCCTGACTTAAGCTGTTCTTCCTTTGACCCATCTCCCACTATAATAAAAGGCATTTAGGACTGAATTCAATACTTCCCCACTTAATCATTAGGCAGGAAAAATATGTTTCTTATTTTATGCAGAAAGCTGTTAGGGTGGTGAAACAGATTTTCTCTCCCAGATCAAACCATCTCAAGCACCATCAAGCAGTTCACATGTCATGGCCTTATTCTCTGACAACACTTAAATTGAACTATCACTGTGCCACTACAGTACTTATGTGTTTGAAGAAAATGGCTTTTTTAAATTTTGCTTTAAGGTTTTGAGAGCAACTGTAGGCAGGTTGAGGAGGTGGATATCATTTAGTCATGTGTCATTCAGGGATAACCAGGGGGTGTGAAGTATCTTTTGAACAGATAAGTTTTTGCTTTTGTTGAGTAACCCTGCTGTCCTGACTTGAGTGGGAAGTGCATTCCACGTAAGAGGCAGAAGAGGATAGAATCAAGGCCAGTTGATGAAGTAATGACAAGGGTACCACCAAGAATGGAGAGTGGTTTGTGGAGGAAGAGAAAAGAGCTTAAGGGCTTTTGTGTTTTATTCCTTTGATTATTATTTTAATGTGCCAGATTCAAGACCATGCACAGATATGTTTCAAGGCATGCATGCAAAAAGGGCACCTCTTCACCTTCAGTTATTTGCAAGTGTGTTGTTGTTAAATAATTAAGATGAGTATCGTCTTCCTTTAGACGGATTTTCTTCTTCCCACTCAAGTCCCCCCCCATCGCCTTCCATGTGTATCTGTGAAAGATGAAGTCTTTAAGACCTACACTAATCCTGTAATTATGCTGTCGTCTTCACTGGCATATGTTATCTTCTCACTTTCTTGGTTATCCTGTGGACTAAAGCAATTATTGCGCTGCAATTGAAACATCAAGTAATTAATTCATTTTCCATGTTGAGCATACTTGGTTTGATGCCATGCTTCAAGTGTGAGATGAGTGTGTTTATGGGTCAGCTGTAGTGAAGGGTAAGAATAGCAGTCAGGATTTTATGCATCTCTTGGCACATGGGACACCCACCCAAGGCCATGAAGTATATAAAATGCAGAGTAATGTCATTTAGACCTTGGCAAGCTTCTTGTGGCCCACTCAGGGGAGTAGCTCGCCTCCACAGTGGTATCTCTCTCTTCCCCTCCGTTCCCTATTGCCTCCTCTTTTCATCTGCTCAATTGCTGGTCGCCATATTGTTGTATTCTCTTTCTTCACTCTCCTCCGGTTCTACATTTCCTTCTTTCACTTCTCATCACTATTCTTACTCTCCTTGCTTTCATCCTAATCTTCCACCCCTCGCTATGTACATCCTCTGCCTCCTGGTGCATGCCCGTCATCTGCGACCAGCCTGCCACAGAGCGCCGCAACACACTACAGTGCCATGATCCAGAAACCTCACATTAACACTGGGATTTCACCCAGAGATTATTTAAGTGTGGCATGCCTGCCAGGCAGGGTTCTTCTCTGTAATCTCCATAGCCCCATGAATAGAGTAGGCCTGGGAAAGAGGGGATTTGGAGGAGTTTGAGGGCTGATTGGGTTCTAGAATTGGTACAGTATGGGCTTTTAAGCATTCTCAATATTTCAGTTCCATATGGAGTTGGGTTTAGGAGGTGGGGGTGATAGCTCAATGTGTCACAGAGAAACTGAGGTTAAATCCCTGGCAGAATGATCCTCTTCTTCTCAGTTAGCTACTGTATGTATCCTTCAGAGGTTTGCAGAGTAATTTAATTTGAGGTAATTGTAGCGAGGATCCATAATTAAAAGGATTAAAATGCATGCCATTTATAGACGGGCTAAAGGAAATGAAATGATGAGGCCGCTGGCACCGTTTCTCTTCGTGCCCCATACATGTATTTCCTTTCATATCCACTCCTTTGTCTGTAAACTCTGATTTGCTTTTATAATTTGTCACACGATTCACATGTAGGATAAAAATAATGACTACAGACAAACACTATGGCTATGACACCTCATGTCTAGCTTCTAGCTTTATAATACCATCTTGTGTACATTTCATTTTTAAATAATCTAGACACTGGCTTGTACTGTTTCACTTGTGTCTTTGGAAATGTGTCTGTATGTCTCTGTGTGATGACAGAGAGTGTCCTCCACTCAACATGGTCACCCTCTCACAGCGGCAGAGGTCTCTGACCCCATCAGAGAGTCAGAGTGCCTGCTGATTTTTTGACATTGAGAGGGGAACAGACAAAGCTACTCATCAAATGTCCAATGACTGAGAGGACTGCAGGAGGAATGGGTTTTGACAGAGTGCCATTTACAATTTACCATCTATTCCTTGCTACTTCAATTGCTAAAGGCTTTCCTGCTTTTTATTTATGTTTGCTAACATAACAATGTTGGCAACATCTTTCTATAGTTTTACAAAGTACACCTTAAACTATTTGTTTTTCCTCTGAATCCATTTTCTTTTATTGATTGCAAACATGCAGGAAAGCCAATCAAATATCATGAACATAGTTTAATCATTTAATCTCTGTACATATATACACAAATATATATATATATATATATATATATACATGTTTTAATATCAATACTATGGTGTTGTAAGGATAGCAATGTACATAACCTTGAAACTAAGACCAGTGCAAAACACTACCATACCCTTTTTTATCTCATTATCTAAACATATACCCAGGCATTAAATGTGAGGGAGATGCTGTTTTATACAGTGGCACATTGATATAATTACCCACCTAACCCCAAAAAAGCTCCAATTATAATATGTGCTTTAATTTTTGTTTATTAAATGATAGCTAACTATTTTAAGAAACGGCCAACCATCTATCTTTGATAATTGTAGGCAGCATTGCAAACGTATGCCGGTATACAATAACAACAAAGCAAAATGCTAATCACTTTCCATCATGCCAGTATGCTGATTATTTGACGCCTCTCAGCTTGTTATTAGAGTCTCCCATTTCAAATGAAATCCATGCTCATCCGCCTTGTACTTTCATGTTCTGAGGACATATCAAGGGGCAGAGACATGTGCTCCAAATGCACCTGAGTGGTTTGCAACTCTGCTTTCATCCCCATGTTCCATGTTCTTCAGTCCCATGCTAGGAAGAGCCATTACAACAGCACTGGCAGGGGAGTGTCAAGCGCAGATGTAAGGATTTACTAGCACATCGATGCTAAGCATTTACGCCAGGCAGAATAATAACAAATCTTCTTATCATCCCTCCCTCAGAGAACCAATGAGAGAACATAATCCTTGAGATTAGCTTGATTGATTTGTTTCCTCCAAAAAGGATGATTAAAAAATATTAACGTTGTTCTTTTTTATCAAGTGAAATGTAAAAGGGAGCATACACTGACATCAAAATGAATATTTATGTTATTGTACAACTGTCTCAATAACAGAAATAAAAAAAAAACATAATAATAATGGGCCAACATTTTTCTCATTTACTGAAGCAGGTACACAAATATGAGTTCATAAAATGGTGGATTGTGACAATGGAAACACTAGTACAGAAACAGTGCTGTAATTCAGCACAGTTTAACATCAAAGTCTAAAAAACACTGAAATTGCATTAAAACCTTTCTTTTGGAATCAGTGACAGTATAATTTTTCGCTGAAACGTAATACTCATAATGTGGTATAACCATGAAACTCAGACTGGTGAGAAATAAAAACACAAGGCTTTGTGGGAGTTCTGATGAATATTTCCTCCTTTTTTAACTTTATCCAGATGGTTTTATTTTATGCAAACAGTGGCTGTAACCCGTAGTTTCCATTACTCTTTTGTTGATCATCATAACTACAATACGAACAATTTGCATTATGCCAGCTGTGCTTGCTGAACGCAAATAATTGTCAAGAAAATGTATTAAAGGTAGATACATTTACCTCTTTAAATTATATAAAGGATTACAAGCTTGCAGCACTGAAATCAACGTCCTTGTGCACTACTGCTTTTTAGGTATTTGATATTCATGTATTGTCAGAGGTTTTTATTATTTTGTCCATCCCCGTATGTGCTCCATCACTCTGAAAGCTGAGTGATTTGCCAAGGGAAGAGGGATGACTGCAGAGGAGCCTTCCAATGTAGGTAACAGTTTAAATGTCCTTGACAAGTGCACAGTTTGCAAAGGAGCACATTTAATTTCCATGGTTTGAAATTTCAAAGGTATCACCTGCTGTAATTGCTTGACGAGGGAATCCATAAATCATTGTTCAGTAAGGTCATCTTGTAATTTCTTCCCTAATGCTGGCATTTATTTTCCTAGCATCCACTCTTTCTTCTCATTTAATCTAGCCAGGTCATTTGAGAGATTAATTGCTGCCATCTTCAAAAACAACAAATTAGTTTCACACGTGTCGACGTTAAGACGGAGGGAGTAACCACACATATCAACACCCAGCCAGTCAAAAACAACTTGTATTACATTACAGCTGGATGGCACATGAGTTTGTCACTGTCTCAAAGCAATCATGATGAACGTGGGTCAAGTCAAGAATCAAATTTGCTTTCCATGAATTAGAAATTACAATTTTCCGCCTGCACCTAGTTTTGGCTCCAGCCAGTGTTTGATTAATAAATCAACTTCATGTAGTAATATGTTTTTATTTTCCTTTTGACATCAAAGGTAAAAAACCATCGCAATGAAATCTTTGTTTATAATTTTCACACTTAAGGGTTGCTATTAATTCCTCTGATTGTCTGTGAAAAATAAAGCAGATGGTAGGTGTCTGCTCACTAGTGTTTCATCAATAATTATTTACAGTTTGAGGCCTAGGGTCATTAATTCAGGCTTTGTTAATTAGAGAGCTGTTTTCTAATTGTTTTTTTTACATAACTGCAAATGTTCTCTCTTTATTCCTTCAGTCATTTACTTGAAAATGCTAAATGTTTTAAATATGTAACATTGAAGCGCATTACATTTTTTATATACATATTTGCAAATTATAAAATATGTTCCATGTGTTTGCCATGTGTTTTTACCAACATATTTTCTACGTGTTGGTTTAGATATACGCTGGTCATATGTCGGACCATATTGTAGCTCCAGTCCTCCTCACAGATGGAGATTGGAAGGGGCTTCTGGGTTGCACAGGCCTCCTGCAAGGATGTGATGGACACTTAATTACTTGGCTGACAGAAGTTAGTCACCACCTGCACCCAACAGGGGTCTCTGCCAGGCCCTGACCCCTGCTTCCTCCCAATGCACCCACCATCTCACAGAGCAGATTTATGCATATGGCTATCACTCATATTTCATGTTATTATTACCAGGTTTTTCATTTCCTTTATGCTCCTGTTTATTTTCTTTTTTTCAAAGCCGACCGATGCACTTAAAGCAGATTATGTGACTGACTGATTTTTGAGGGACGTGGTAAATCTGTAAAATACATTATTACTCACTGATTTCTGACATGAAATATACATCAATCGAAATTAATAGTGATATCCCCTTATCTGTACGTGTGAGTAAATGGCATTTTTCTACTATTTATTGAAGACAATAAATAGTAGAAAAAACTATGGCTTTAATTTAACATGGATTTGTCTTCATTTTTATACTCTGCAAATCTGTAAGCACTCTGTACTATACTGAAATCACAGTTTTCTCACCAATCCATGTGATCCAGTGGCTTTATGTTTGTAATTGCCATTTTCTGTCAACACCTTAACAACACTGCAACCGAGGCAGACGCTTCTCGGTGTTGAAGAGGAGGCGGCGCGCTAACTTTTCCCTTCACTGCACTTGCACATTTTGACACATTTACTTAACGGGTATGATTTTGAAGCACATGATACAATAAAGCTGTGCTATGAGCTCATGTTTAGCGGCTGGAGACAAAAAATATACGCTTACTTTTCTAAGTCCAAATAATTCAAAGGGAATGTACACTTTCATTGAACCTTAAGTAAAGAGTATGGCATAGGATTTTATGGAAAATCTATACATAATTTCAATGACCTTGGAGCACAGGAAGGAAAAGAAACCTCAATGTGTGTTCCAAATCAATAGTTACTGACCTTAATTTTATGAGCATACCTCATATCCATTTAATTTAGTGCAGTTGTAATAGACAGTACGGCACTATCCTTTCCCTCAGGTAATTATGAATACAGTACATGTATATGTGTGCAGAGCATGCTCTGAAATTACAATTATTAACAGAGAGGAGATGTACCTCGACATTGCAATTAAAGAGCTCTCTGGGGATTAACAAGGTTCTGTTTTATTATCAAATTCCTTCAGGCTCAAGGTAATGATCAACACGGATCATAACATGTCTCTCTGTCACTACTTCACTGTACAACTTATCGGCCTCTTAGTTATTCCTCTCTTTTTCTCTCTCACTGTCGTTTTTTTCTTTGACCTTTTGCTGTACTTTTAAGTAAGCAGTACGATACCAGCTGCATCCCTTACCTGTTTGTACTAATGTGTCATGCCTGTGACTGTGTGCACTGGCTTTACTAGAAGAGCACATGCCTAAACATACTCTAAATACATTTCTAAATACCTTGCACAATATCTATTCCACTGTTGGTGCTTTGTGCTGAAGGCCATTAACCTGTACATGATGCTCATTCTGAGTGTGCAAGTCTGTGTTGATCTGTGTCAAGTGACTACAGAAGAACGCTGTAAAGACAGCAGGACTGTTTATTTAAAGTTCAAACGAATCCACATCACCACGAGTTATACAACAAATTATAAAATGATCTCATATTGCACTTTTTATGCCACAAGCTGCTAATTACATCCTCTGTAATGATAGTGCTAACTTCTAATGGAGGAAACAAATAATGAAAAATTAAATGTATGGTAAGACAAAAAGGCATATGTCTACATACAATACATTTTTGTATCTATAACCCAGGGCATATTCTGTAAAGGCTGTTGAGGAAGATGACTGACATTGCAAACTCAGAATCATGGCCTTATAATGAGTCAACTGTTATGGTTATAGTTGTCTTTCCTTAACCATGCTGTACTTACTGTAAGGGAAACTTAACCCAATATTCTCTACTCTCTAATCCAAACTTTCACCCTAACAATCAAGCTGCCTAGACCTTAACTTTTGGACAGAGACATGAGGGATACATTAGTAATGTAAAGTATAATACGTTTCTCCATATTCAATTATTCAAATCTTAATATAGCTGCCATTTAATTATCCCCAGAAGTACTTTGTTTATGAAGAAAGAAAAGATGCTTTGAACACATTTCCAAGCTCATGTTCATCAGCCTTACATAAAGCAAAGCACACTACAATGCTTGTGTCTTATCAAATAGTTTTACTTGAAAGGGTTTTATAATAGTTTGAGACAACTGCGTGGCTTTAATCAAGGGATTTATTCATTATGCCTAATTAGGTGTCACATACTCTAAATTTCAGAGTATCTCTAAATATTGAAATGTAAAACTCAACTCATCCTCAAAGGTGACCTATCATGCAAAATGCACTTTTGTACGTCTTTTATACATGAATATGTGTCCCCGGTGTTCCAGGGAACTCACCAAGTGTCAGAAAACACAACCCTCTCTATTTTCCTCCATACCCAAACCTCTTAAAAAGGGGCTGCAACGGATCTGATACAGACTGATCCAGATTTGAACACTTCTATGACGTCACAGAAGTGGCGCTACGGCTATTGGGCCAACTCCACCAAGACAGCCACGGACATTGCCGTTCGAAAGCGCTGGAGACGCTGTAGTACATATGCCAGGCCTGTAGATGGTGCTGTTCTCACAGGATCAGCCCATGAAAAGACAGTGTTAAATTGAGCGAAATGAGGAATGGCTAAAATGCATGATCTGTTTGGTATTTTGAAAAATAAAAAGTATAAATATGCCTTATATAGGTATGGTCCTACACTATATTATTCAAATATAGCATGATAGGTCCACTTTAAATCTGTCTGTCATGTATTCTGTTGCTATTAGGCCTAACCTTTACATACTTGCATTTATGAATAGTATGCTAATTACGTAACAAAATCAAGTTGTTTATCAGAAAGTCCAACTTCTTCTTATTCATATAAGTACTCTGACTGTAACCAAGATCGCATTAAGAAGATGTAAATACAATACATTACAATTGCTTTAGGCAGGATTCGGGGGACCCTCAGAAATGATTTCTCATGGTCCTTGCCTATTCGTAGCTATAATTGTTTCTTTTCAGCTGATTGGGCTGGTAGGGTAGATATATATTGTAGGGGTGCATTGACCATCCCTGCATGAATGCACCACCCGGCAAGCATGCTAAGTGATACAAATCAAACACACCCAACAACAGACATGCTGCGTGATTGGCAACATGCTAAATGCTATATGTCTATGGGTAAAATGCCCACAAACCTCCTGCAGGTGATTTCTGTGCAATCTGAGGTGGGGTTTGAGGACTTCATGCGGTTTGAAAACTGTTTAAGCAGCAGTATGGACATCCTGAGTGGACAGGGAATATTAAAATATAATGGACGTGCAGAATAGTTTAACCTGCAGCAGATTTTGGAGGAGGTCGCGCTGCAAGAAAGACCAACACGAGGCACAATTCTGACAGGTGAACAAAACTTATGATGGTTTGAATCCCTAAAAAGGAAAACCTCGACAACCTATTGTGTGCGCCGGTGTGCACCAAATACACATTCAGGAAAAAACATGCAGTCTGGC
>NW_011360678.1:0-7760 GCF_000735185.1 Notothenia coriiceps | reverse complement strand
GACACCGACAACAACACAATGGCCGATTGTGCTCCAGCTTCCTCTGCACCTCTTCGGAAGACCAGATTCCCAGTAGGTAGCTGGTCTCTTCAGTGGACCACTGCTGCTTGTTAAGTTTCTCCATCGTTGTGTACAAACTGGATAAAACGCCGGCTTTCTGTTGTTGTTCAGGAGTTGATCCTGCCTCTGCCTCTGCCTCCGCCCCTGCCCCTGCCTCCGCCTCGACGTAAGCGTGATGTATGTGGTGCTTTTGCTCTGACCGGACAATTTTTTGGCGCTTGAAACGAACCGGATTCCGGAGCTAAGAGGCTACTCCGTTGCGGTGTGAACAGGAAAACCCGGTGCTTTTCAAGCTCCAGCTCCGAACCGGCCCTGAAGCACCGTTGGTGTGAATGAGGTATTAGGCTACTGGATACTTGGATGCATGCAAAGTGTGTATACCAGAAACCAGAGCTTCTCCTGTTTCTTTTAAGCTTGATACAAAGTGTTAGGTCCTTAAACCTCTGTCGTGTCAGTAGTGCTGGATTCAAAAGACTCTGAAATTAGTTGAATTTAGGAAAAGTCATATGGTTCAATCTGCAAAGCACTGGCACAGCCAAAAGTACAGTATGATGATTTATTGGGCTGCTCTGTCATGTGTGTTTTTCTTTCTGCTGAAGGGAAAAGAACAGTGTCGAGGCAAAGAGGCTGGAGAAAATCAATGCAGCGAGCCGATAGGGAACCAAGAAGCAACGGAGCTCACAGACAGACGCTTGGTGAGGATGAAGAAGATGAAATGCGAAGCAGAGAATGAGCGTCTGACAGCTTAAACACACCGCCAAGTACGAGACGGCAATTACACGAGGTCAGCTGACACGTCCCGTAATTCTGCTCTACTCCAACTGTCTGTCTGAAGCAGCCCTAACAAGCATCACTTCATAAAGGCTCTGCGGTGGCATGAAACATTTATTATTATGAAAGGAATTGAAAGAAATCAGGTTAAAAGCATTCAGAGTGGAGTTTCAAGTAATGGCAAGTACGGCTCGGCAATGTGAAGGAAAACACAATATTTATGACAAAACATCTCGATTTTCTGACAATATTGTAAGGTTGACCATTGATGCTTTTACAAAATGCTAGCAATAGGATAGGATCATCAGTAACATGGGTTTATTGACTAAGTTTAAGGACAGATGACAGAATAGACACAAGTCATGTAAACTCAGAAATGTACATGACAGAAAACGGTTTATCTCAATATACAAAATCTCACACTAGATTTGAATCTAGTGGCGCATCACGTAAAAAATAGAACATCAATATATTTCCCAGTCCTTATAGATTGGGCGATTCGGAAGTTAGCATCGGAAAGGTTACCGCAAAAATAGCAATATTATTGTTTTGGTTTGGTTTCGGTATATTGCAGTATATGGATATATAGTATGGTATAAAGATATGTTTATGATAAACGTTTATGACACTTACACAATTAGTTCAGCAGGATAATCTCCAAATACTAACACCACTTTGTGAGTTTTGTAGTATAAATAGAATGTCCATAAACAACAAGCTAACGTTAGGCTATAAATGATCTGAGGCCTGTACTACGAAGCTGGTTCAACCTAACCTGGATATGTTTGAGTTAGCCGGTTGGCCTAATCCAAAACATACGCGCTCTCAATAAACGGGTACTACGACGCGGGTTATCAAGTGGATCGCTCAAGCCAGCCGTGCCCTATCTAGTTAGGTGCGCGTTCACATGAAAGGGGTGGTATTTGGCATTCGACCAATCACAAACATGGAGAAGCGTACTGACAGCGCAGCGTCATACTTCCTGAATGAAAAGTCAACTATAATATTAGACATATGAAGAAGTTAAACTTTAAACATCCATGGCTTAAACACTTTATCCAGGATCAAAGCCACATAGTTTGAATGCGTACATTAACAGGTTTATGATATCACTGCCCCGTCTAAGACACGATCTGACTTTAATTACATTTGTCTCGAGTGTTTCCTCAACTTAATGTGTTCCTTAAAATTAATACTTCTGCATACAGTAGGCTATGTGACACTGTGAGTGTTGCACGGCCAGATACGGCTCAGCTGACTCAGATAAGGAAATATACCACACATTATGATGTGATATGCCACGGGCTGTACTTAATGTTACTCTGATCCGGTTACTTATGTTGTGGCAGATACTTAAGTAAGCTTTCTTAACGCTAATGTTATAATAGTCAGATTGCTCTGAAGATGGGAGGTGATATTCTATTAATGTTCACGTTCACACAGTCGGTGATTTTTGCCGGCCGCGTTTCCTGCAACGGCAGCTTTTCTGTATTTCCTTTCTCCTGTAATATGACTTGATCGCTTTAAACTCCGCACACTGAGCTCTGATTGGTCAGCAGGCAGTGCTTTCACTGAGTTGAGCTCTTAGCCTGCAACCTAACCTGCTCCGGGGCAGGTTAGCCGCACAGCATGAGTTACCATGGAGATCTAGCCTGCTAAAAAGAGAACCAGCTTCGTAGGACCGGAAAGCCCGAGCTTTCCCTGAAGTTAGCCGGCTAAGCGAAAATCCTGCTTCGTAGTATACCCAACTGGAGTGCCACTGCTAAGCTAAAGGCGGCTAATGTTTGGTGTGATTACGTTTCTCTTTTAGTCACTTGTTAGCAACTGCAGTTTAAGGCACATAATAGCGTTGGACATTCACTAGTGAGGTGTTTACTGACGTATCTTATGTCGTAGAACAAAACAAGAAAATCAATTGAGCTTGTGTTAACCATAGACCCTATACCAGGCTTCTAAACACAAACCGTTTAATTCAAGACAAGGGAAATGGAAGTATAGTAAATGCTAACTTATTTCTGGGTTTTATGACTCCTTCTCTACTTCATGGTAAGAAGGAAGAAGTGTGGAAAATAAAGCGTACGTGTTTCTGTGGTCCTCCCTCAGACTGAGGGTCGGGGCCATGATTAACGCCATGACGGAAATATTTGATGTTGTAATGGATGTAGCGTTTGTGTCAGGGACATCTTTATAACGTGAGGCATGTACCCGGAACAGCTCCTTCCCCTGAGCTGGCTGCGGGCTCTCTGTCATCCAGACAGCCTGGCTGTAAAGACGCTGCTGACAACCACAGTTTCAGATCAAATTGCTCTTGGCACTAACAACTTTATCTGGATGTTTTGCCCTTCGGATATACTCCAAACCAAAATGACTCAGTTACTGTCACCATCTGTCAACTCTTCAGCACACCAGATTTACTGCAGCGACAGACAGTCAAAGCCAACCAGGCCGGCCTGAATCCCCTCACACAGCCCGACAGCTTAATCTGCAGCACTAAAGATGTTCTTTGTTTCTGCTTTAAAGATTGCTGTCAAGGAATAATGCTATCTCTCTCTACTCGTATATACATTTACCATCTCAATGAAACCTAACAATCATTCCCTCTGTTCTTTTATTTAGAATTTAGAATGAAAGACCAGGCTTCAGCACGACAGATCATACTGCATAATTAAATACAATGGGAAAAGAACGGTCTGTTGTTTTGTATTCAAGTCCGTTATTTTGATATCAGCTTGTAATAGTATACAAGTCTATAGTCAGTCTTTTACTCTGTATTTGAAATACATTTTTTGCTCTGTTTTTTTTACATACGAGCCCATTCTAGTATATTATAATATATAAATTACCCTGATCAATTTTGAGTTTTATTTTTTACTACTTTGCCTATTTGCGTCCAAAGATTCTTCCGAAATAATCAAATGAGAAAATGCCTTATGTGCGCATTAAACATAAACTTTCAGAACATTTAAAGGTGGAGTAGGTAAGTTTGAGAAACCGGCTCGAGATACACTTTTTGTTATATTCCATGGAATGCTCTTAACATCCCGATAGCAATGAATATCTGAAGTGCTTTGACAATAAATACAGAAAAAGATGTCATCTGTGGAAGCCGTGGTACTGTAAAAAGCACGACCAATCATCTGAGCCGGCCCGGCTAAAATAACTGGATGGCCTACCTGCCTGTCAGCCTTCCATCTGTGCACAAACTTATCTCGTGCCCTCATTGGTCATGTGCGCGTTCGTGTGTGTTGGAGGAGGGGCTCTGTAAGGAAGCGGCAGATTCCTTCCGGTTGTGTATTTTCAAATTCTAGCGCACTCGAGCTGGTTTCTCCAAAATGACCTACCCCACCTTTAAGTATTAAAAAAAAAAGAACAATTTGATGGAGTAAATTCAAGTTCCAAGGTGATATCTTCCAGTTAAAATGTGTTACACTATTCACCTGAAGTCTCTTCTCACTGATTCAGAGGAGTGTATTTAACATGGAGGAGTCCAGTTACCAAATTCAACAAACAAGGTTATCATTCTGGTAGCAATGATACAAAGAATACATTCTAGTATATTTTAATAAATAAATGACCCTGATCAATTTTGAGTTTTATCACATCATTTTGAGTTTTCTTTTTTACTACTTTGCTATTTCCATCCAAAGAATTCTCCTTAAGAATAATGAGACAATGCCTTATTTGCGTATTAAACATAAACTTGAATAAGAAAAAAAGAGTGATTTTATGTAGGCAAGTGATATCTTCCAGTTAATTTAAATGTTTTACACCTGAAGTCTCTTCAGTGTATTTTACATTGAGGAGTCTCGACATTACCCAATTTCTACCTGCCAGACAACCGAAAGCAAATATTCTCTGTAGCCATGATACAAAGTGAAAAACAAAACCATAATCTCATCGTGTCGTATGTGACCCAGCACGGCCCGATCCTGTGTCTCTAACCCGACATGAAGTCTGGTAAATATGACGGCAGCTGTAAATAAAACAGTGGCTAAGAGCTTCTGGCTGCGTCCGGGGGTCTCGAGGTACAAGAGGGCTGTCGGTTACATCTCCACGACATTAGAGAGCGTTCTCAGCAGTGCTCGCCTGTCCCATCCCATCCTGACGGGGGGAGGGGACAGCTGGTCTCTGGTTAGGAATCCTCAGGCTGCACGCTGTCACAAGCACTGATTTCAGCATCGTGCAACACTTTAATAGACAGGTATTGTTTTGAAACACGGTTTAATGTTTGAGCAAAAATACACTATGTTTAATAAGCCTTGTGTTGGATTTGAGTGTACTATTTTAGGTTTAAATCAGAAACATTGAAATGTAATGTCCTAAATATATACCTCAAATTAATTCTATAATGTGCATAACATATAGTCCTAGTATGCTGTTTTATGAGTAAATAACAATATTTTAAAAGGGACCTATCATACAAAATGCACTTTTGTACGTCTTTTCTACATGAATATGTGTCCCCGGTGTTCCAGGGAACTCACCAAGTGTCAGAAAACACAACCCTCTCTATTTTCCTCCATACCCAAATCTCTAACAACGGGGCTGCAACGGATCTGATTATTATTTGAATTGTCAGAGAAGGGCTGCTCCGCCTATATGGGCAACTCTCCACCTATCAGGGGGACAGCCACGGACATTGCCGTTCGAAGCGCTGGAGACGCTGTAGTACATATGCCAGGCCTGTAGATGGTGCTGTTCTCACAGAATCAGCCCGTGCAAAGACAGTGTTGAATTGAGCGAAATGAGGAATGGCTAAAATGCATGATCTGTTTGGTATTTTGAAAAATAAAAAGTATAAAAAGTATAAATATGCCTTATATAGGTATGGTCCTACACTATATTATTCAAATATAGCATGATAGGTCCACTTTAAATAGGATAATATACATTACGTTTTCTAAGAAAAAGTAGGCCTACTTATATTTTGGTTCAGCTGTGAGGTGCTTCTCCATTTCCCGGGTGCATTGCATTGTGGGATAAACGTTTGATTTACAGCAAACTCAAAATCCAGCCTATCAGTATGCCTCCTGTCTGATTTGAGTATATATTTTTTCAATTGAATACATTACGTTCTTGGAAAGGTTATGTAGAATGATTTTGGGAAACAGAATCATTTCATATCACGTTTGATTTGTATTTAAAGTGAAAATAATAAACACATGTTGTCATTGTTGTTTGAAAGCAAGTGATACTTTTTTTTTGGTCAAACATTTTCTGTATGTTTTACGTAAGCAGCGATCGTCAGAAATAATAAATAATATTCGGAAATATTGCAAAATAAATCAAAAGGAGTAGATTTAATGCTGATGAAAGCCGATGAAAGCTGTTGAAAAAGGGTGATGCTGAATTGATGATTGAGTTGATATTGTTTTGATATTTACAAAACTATAAATTGATCAAATGCCAAACTCCCTTCCCTTCTGCTTCCTAATAAAACATGTTGTAAATGTAGAAAATGAGACATTTTAAATGGACCCTTTACTAGTTATAACTGAATATTTGAAAAAGCTGTTCTTCGGTGAAGGACGGGGTTTTTATTTGAGCTGCCTTTAAAGGAAGTTTTCATGGTTTCTGGAGAAAGAAAAGTTTTGACAGCAGAGAAACAAAGAGAGGACACAACAGAACTTTCTCTCTGTCAGAAAAGATTTGGTCTGCATTGTAGAGATGTTGTTTGAGGCGTTTGTCCTTTACTTCTCTACTTGCATACAAGAAACTGGAATATTCTTCACCAATATGATAGTGGGAGAAATAAAAACTTTGAGGAGATCTAAATAAAGTAATTATATCTCAAACTTAATATAAAGGGGGTCTTCAAGCTAATTATTACTTGAGTCATTATCGGAAACAAGCAAACAAGAAGATGAAATTAGGTATTTTTATTTCAGGGTAGGGCTGCACGATTTGGGGAAATAATCTAATTACGATTTTTCTGACAGATATTGCGATTCGATTTGCGATATTTGTTTTTAAGCGACCCAACGGAAGTTTATTGTAAAATACGGTCATGTCTCCGGCTAGGAAGGTCGTATCAACGTGCTCCCGTCTCTAGCACCCCCGCAGCCCGAGCTACGAGTGAAAGAACTAAACTTACATGAAACTTCCGTTGGGTTGCTTTAAAGTCAAGCTTCAGTTTAAGGTTCTCCCTGTAATAGAAACATGTGATGGAGCATTACTAACCTGACTCAGATGGTTTCACCAAATCATCTAGGAAAGCTCCACTGGAAGCCATTTGGAAAAGTAATTTCAAAAAGACTTGGCAGGTGATTGGATCAATCTGTCTATCACCTTCTATCATGGGCCACTTCTGATTGGTTAACAATGGCTGGTACATGTGGAGCACAGCACTTCTGATTGGTGTGGATGACTGACACACAGGAAGTTTAAAACAAATGCGATTTGATAATTGCAACTTTAACTGACCTTGAAGCAGGCCGCTGTGTCTGTAAATGCTTTGGCTGAACTTGGTGTATGACTGTGTTGTGATTGTGTGTTTTTTAATTGTCTGTAACTGTAAAACTGTCTGAAACTGTGCTGTTACCATTCTTGGGCCAGGACTCTCTTGAAAAAGAGATTTTTAATCTCAATGAGACCTATCCTGGTTAAACAAAGGTAAAATAAAATAATCACATCATCATAAAATCGATTAATCGTTCAGCTCTACTTCAGGGTTAACAAACTGATTTATTTCCCCAAAACTAAATACTCCTAAACTTTTGCATCACGACAAACAACGACGTCAGCTTATACATTGTACGTAATATACTGTTTGTTGTTGTTGCTGAACCTTTGTTTTTTCAGTTTTTCAAACCTTTATTTAACCAGGTGGTCCCATTGAGATCATCGATCTCTTTTTCAAGGGAGACCTGTCCAACCTGGCAGCAAGTAGGTTACAACATGAACATAAACAACAGATAACACAAAAGGAC
>NW_011360677.1:29148-55198 GCF_000735185.1 Notothenia coriiceps | reverse complement strand
TGTAAAGAGCAATGTTTCAGACAGCGATATGGTGTCACAGCCCGAACCCAAACCCTTGTTATGGAGTCCTGTTGGCAGGGGGTGGATTGTCAGAGATGGGGCCATTCAACCAGTGCTATTTACAAAACCCCAGCACCTACAGAAGTGAGAGACATTACTCACTTGTATTGCAAAGATGCAAAGTGTGGAGAGAGTGGAAAGTGCCAGTGCCTCTCTGTTGGCCTTCCCTGTACGGAGTTCTGCACCTGCTGTGCAGAATGTCAAAATGTGTCCCCTAACGTTTCTGAGGAACCTGACATTTAACATGATATTCTAGTATCTATACTTGACGTCTCACAGAATGATTTGATGATTTGTATACTGTACTTTGAATTAAGGTTCCAGTTTCAATAAAAACTGTACTATTTCCACCTATGTTTTAGAGGCTTGCAATTTAGAACTAATACACTTTATTGTATTGGGTTACTCTTATTCTGACTATTTGGTGATGTAGTTCAGCCACCTGGTATTTCCCTCTCCAAATATAATGACCATCAGAATAAGCATTCTTAACTTATAAGCTATTGTGCCACTTATCCCCCATTCGGAATGTGACTGTATCAGAGAAGAGGTAGGTCTATGTCTAAAGAAATCTCATTTGCAATAGAACTGTACCAGATATTTCCATACAACTACTGGTTAGTGTTCAATAGCACCCTAGAGTATTCAATAATTGTATATTTTTTTAGGGATTTCTGTTTTTCTGACAAATGAGAGAAAAGTGATTAGTCCGATGTCCCTATCACCAAAAAGTACAATTTTCGTCTAAACTAAAGCTAAGTCTACAGGACTATAATTCAGTATTTTTTTAGTTAAATAATTGTCTGACTATTTAGTGATGTATGACAGCCACCTGGTTCATACCTCAGCAAATCTGAAGAGGTCACTCTCAAGTTATGGGCTTTTTTGTCACCTTTCCCATATTCAGCCTGGTCTAATTTGGCTCTTTTTCAGGGAAAAACATTTTTTCCCCCCAAATAAAATTTGACAATAATCAATTTCATTAATGGGACACCCTAAAGATAAGAAAAATATTTGTTGTCATTTGTTCTACCTCGGGTAGGGGTATCTCGGAAACTAAAGCCTTTTTTGAGGACTTGCTGCTGGACTATTAACCTTACCTCTTCCAGAGAGAGTCCTGAATTGCTGATGTGTGTTTGGAATTGACACTACTGTATCAGCAGACCACAGAGCGACAGACTGTTGCACAGCAGAACAGGGCTGCCTTTGGTAACACAACAAAATGTTGAAAAATGTAAGTGTTACCCTTGTAGTGTAACATTTTAGATATTATGAAATGGACGGTATGTAATAGTATTGTTTTCTTGAAATCCTATGGGTTATTCTAATAATATAACTTTTTACTAAATGTTATTCGATTTCTCAAAGTACACAGTTTGTCTGTATGTGTACCCAGAGCCAGTAATTTATTTAAAAAATAATAACATTAATAATACAAAATAATTATATAAGATTACATTTTAAAAAGTTGGCGTTAATGCATTAACGCAATAATAACAACGTGTTAACTTGCCCAGCCTTTATACACACAGTATATATATAAAAATGATTCTGAAAGAGGTTTCTCTAACTCTAAGGAATATGACAATGAATTCCATTTGGATAGTAAAGAAAACAACCTTCCAAATGCATTTTTTTTGCAGATTTGGATGAGTTTAATTTTTTATTCAGCATTCCATGAGATGAAAAATGTTAACAAATCTTGTAAAGCCACAAATGTCTTGTACAATTCATTTGTAAGTGTCAGCCCTGATATAACAAGCTCTGACAATGAATGTTGTATGAAAAAAGAGTTTGCAAATGTGTGGAATTAAATAAATCAATAAGGAAGGACGGCCATTGGTGGGGTGACAAACAAGCAGCGTTGTTGGGTTGTGTTTACAGCTTCCACCCAGAGGAGCTGCATCAGAGCCCCGTCAGGCTTACAGCTATATTTATAGTCTCATTCGCTAACACAGTCCCACTTTCTGCACTTGTCTCACAGAACATAAAGAGACAAGCACAACACTTACTTAAAGTGAATTACGCCTTGTAAATCGATCCATGTAACGTCTATTTAATTTTGATATGTTGCCAATATTCAACCTTCTACCAATTTGCACTGCGACTCAGTAATCATTGTTTAGACATTGTTTTCTTTGTAGCTCAATGATGGCTTATATTTTTCCTTCCAACAATGATGTGATGTTCTGTCACTGCATTATGAAGCCAGCACGCCCACAATGAGTCAGGCATCAGTGTATTTGTGAATGCTACACCAAGCATTATAGCAGCATTTTGACAGGTTTATTTTTAAATAACATTTTGAGGCAAGGACACTTTTGCTCAGGTGACGTCTGTCATATCACAAAAACATTTTCTAAGGTTGGGGCGGATTGATAGGACTTTTCCCCTCGAGACTGCTGTTCATGTCCCATATATGATAACATACATTTTCACAACGTTCCTTCATAAATAGCGTGCATATTTTGACCCATACTTTGATCCTTCAATTAACCTGATCAAGTAGTTTTCACTTTGTAAGTCCAATTGTATCATCTGATAAAGCTGATTGACAGAACTACAGAAACCGGACAACTGTCGCAATAAACTGGAATCATCAATATAGTATATACAACATTAGAAAGGTCTATGTAATTGGTGAAACTCGGTTAAAGATACACTTTCTACTTGAGAGATGGATAATAGTTAATAGAGCTCAACCTGCTTTAGCCTGGCACGCTCTCAGACATTGTGTGTCTCCTGGCAGCAGTGTGAGGCTGCCATGTGGTCCAATGGTGGCATTGACGGAGGCCTCAGGTCAGCACAGCTGTCCAGAAGGCCTAGTGAAGGTGTTTGTATTATTGGATTTGTCCTCAAAAGATGTCCCTGATGTGGATACTCCACTGGGCTTCTTTGATCCCCACAGGGGACTCTCCATAAGGAGCCATGCACTCCCAATGCAGCCAGCACAGCAGCCTGCCTCTGATACCCCCACCAACCCAACTGCAACCAACATGTTTGTGTATATGCAGCTTAAACTCTCAAAATAATTCTGCCTCATTGAACACACAACCAATATTGTCAACATATTTAAATATAGCAAAGAACTCACACAGATTCAGATATTGCATTTAGAACTGGCTGTTCATTGTTCATCCATGTCTTGATTATATTATAGAGTATGAAATAAGAACCGGAGTTTGCTCTTTCTTTTCGACTCAGGATTTATTTTGGTACCTATTTAGATCTGTTCAGGTCTTGTCTCAATTTATTTTACAAAATGTCATAATAGTCTAAATATGTGAGTGCACAGTGATGGTAGTATAATGTCATAATAATTATAATAGTAACGTTTATAGTGTAGCGTTCTTTTGGTTCTCTATTCTGTCTTAATAATTGAAAGTGCAGAGGTGTCCTTTAAGGGGCACCTGTCTGCCTTTTCGGGGGACATAACTATCGAAAACTTGCGATTATATTGGCTAGCTTTCTAACACATTGTAAGTGATAGGCACGACATCTCTATCACAACAGAGCCGGCCAGCTAACCAATCAGAGCAGACTGGGCTCTGGTTTCAGACAAAGGGTGAACAATAAAGAGCTTTTGAACATTTAAGCATGGAGACAGTAGAGACATCAAATATAAATATGAACCTGAAAATTAGCATAATAGTGCCCTTTTAGCAATGCATCAAACCCCAAACTGCTCCCCAGTCCCTTCGCTCTGACACCTCTGTGTTTGTGCATTTGTGTTTCTGGCCTGTGTGTGGTGTAATTGACTGTAATAACACCAGAGAGAGAGCTGAATTGCTCCTTCAGCGATTAATTAATTAAAAAATGTTTTTTATCTTAATTTCACAAAAGAAAAAGTGTTTTATTAGCAAAACTTATATCAGTTTGGCATGTAGTAAGACAGATTGAGTACAATAGTTATTCTCAGTGTATTATTTCTTAATCTACTCGCTGTTGTGTATAAGTCACTGACTCTGGTCCTCCTCTGGTCCTCCTCTGGTCCTCCTCCTCTCAGCAGAGGACCTTTGCTGCCAGCCCGTTCTCGGAGCCCTTCGTGGTGAAGCTCCACAGCGGGATGAGCCGACACGCCGAGGAGCCGGAGATGCTGTGGGTGATGGGGCCGGTGCTGGCAGTCATCCTCATCATCCTCATAGTCATTGCCATTCTACTCTTCAAGAGGTGAGTCTGAGAGACAAAGCTGCATACATTACATTGCATTTAGCTGACGCTTTTATCCAATGCGACTTCAAATAAGTGCGTTCGACCAACAAGATACAAACTTGAAGAAAACAGAATCATATCAGTACATCAGGTTTCATAGAGCTAAAACATTTCAAGTGCTACTCAACTGGCTTTAGATAAGCCAGTCCTTTATTAATATATAAGTGCTTTGTTAGTAATTCTTTGTTAGTAATTCTATCGATCGAAGTGGAGTCGAAAGAGATGAGTTTTCAGTCTGCGCCGGAAGATGTGCAAGCTATCTGCTGTCCTGCAGGCGGGTGTACTCAGACACTGATTGACATTTTTGTCAGTGGTCCATCTGTATAGTTTGTTATATTTTTCTCAAATACTCATCTACGAAATATCAAATTAAAAGTCGATAATAAGCCATTACCCAAATATATTTATACTGACCTAAAGCATTTTTTTAGGAATTATTTAATTTAATTTCCAAACATTTAAAATGAACAAAGATTTTTTTTAAACTACAATTGAATACATACAAAATATTTCAAAAAGTCTCAAATACACGCTAGTATTCATACCTCTGCTATATTTTATTTATCATATTTGTATTAATTGTTTTAAATTCATTAAGTGTATTATAATGTCTTTGGAGCACTGCTATTATCATGGGAAATTAGGATAACCAGTCACAGTAAGATGTGCTTGTTTGAATTTATAAATATATGCTTTAAATGCAAAATATATATTTTTTGATTAAAGAATCATATCTACCCTCTTTATTGAAAGATTATAGATTTAATTATCATCCATAATAAACAATTAGATTTAAGAATGTTGCGGTCTCCCACTTATTAGTAAGGGAAATACCATTTAACAGTAATATTAGAATACAAATGTTCATTTTCTCTCTCTGGGCTAGTCTGTGTATCGAAGGCAGTGCATGTCCTTCGTGTTCCTCCTCGTATCATCTAGCTGAGCGATCATTTCAGCACAGTCCGGAGAGACACCCTGAGCATTTTCTTCAGCACAGCAGATGACAAGAACATTTGACAAAAGTGAGGCACCAAGAAATGGTCAATGTGAAGTACTTCCCAGAGTAGAGGCAGACATTCGTCTTGGCCATGGCAGCCTGAAGGCACCGGCCCTCCGCGGCAGATGGTAGGAAGACGCTGGCCCCGCGGCGCCGCTCTTCCAGGCTAACAGTTGGCTCGTGCTGCCTGTGCTTGGATAAAACATCTGGAACTGCTCAATGCGCTGACGGGGCCTCCATATGGCTCCTACTTTGCTACAAATGGCAATGTTTTGTCTTTTTCCATTCCTCCCATTGCTCATTATCTAGGGATGTGTCTGAATTTGTACATTCATCTGTACTGTACTCAGTGAGGAAAACAGCTCTATTATTAACACAAGCTCGTCCCTAAAAAAATTGCTGATGAACCTATTTCATACATTACTGCCAACATATTCTTAAATATATCATAGTATTTGAAATTGTTGAATGTGGTTTTTCCTACTTTCTAAACAGCCAGTGCTTTCCATCTACGGTACTCCTTGTACACTTTGCCAAAATAGTTGAGTCGACCCATCAAAAGGAATATCAAACACTGTTGCTTTTGATTTAAAAACTGTTAAGTCTGAAATCAGAAGGATGAGTAGTCTGCTGAAAAAGTGCTTTACATTCTATATCTTACAGTCTACCCAATCAGTCTTTATTCATTTGACGCAATTAGCCAATCCCGTAGCAGTATAGATGCAAACTCTAGATAGCTAACTTAAAATGTAAAACTGCATTTTGTTGTATGCAAACCTAAACTCTGTACAATGATGTTGAGTGTACCTCTTTTCCCTAGAGCACACATAAAATGCAGGTTGATAAAAAAAATAGGTACCACTCTACAATAAGACTACCCTTATAAAGGGTTTACGAATAGTTTGTAATTAATTTATTAAATAAGTTGTGAAAACTTTAAAAATCATTAATAAGCTTTTGTAAGACATGAGATAAACAGGGCAACTGTGACCGGTTGCTTGCCGAATAGTGAGCACACATTTATATGTACTGCTAAGTCTTATATTGGCTACCTAGCTTACTTTGTCTTCTTCCTCAGCCAGCATCCTTGGTATATGCTGTTCACCGAGTTGATTCACTAAGTAGCCAATATAAGGCTTAGTCATCTTGCCAAATAGTGAGCTTGTGTTGATGTATGAAAACTATGTTAGAACTGGTTTATAAATGGTTCTTAATGATAAATAAAGTGTTTACAACCTAATTCATAACCTAATTATAAACCCAATCCTTTTATAAGGGTAGTCTTATTGTAAAGTGGTACGGAAAAATATATCATTCTGAGAACATATTTTTTCTTACATTCTCCTATTTTAAGAGTACCTTGAGAAATGTTTTGATTTGAATAAGTAGGCCTACATGCAGCAATTCCGCCACAGCAAAAATAAAAAGTCAGTCAAGATAAATAATTTACTACGTAAACTCTTTGTTATTTAGATCTCGTTTTTTTCAAAATATATTTAATGGGATCTTTCTTTATTTACTTTTGACACACAATGGATCCTTTCTCTGTGTCAACAGTGACTGCTTCCCTAAATAAAGTAGTTTGAGCAGACACTGTGCATTTGATCTTTTGCTGATGCTTTGAAAATTAAACATTTACCTTTCGTGTCATTTGAACAGGTTTCGTGGCCCTAAAATGTGGTTGTGTGTGACCAATATAGCCCAATATCACAAACTACGAGTTAATGTTGGACGGACAAACTGCAGGGCAGGAAATCTTTTTTGATATATGTGACAGGGACATATTCATGCTAAAAGGGGGTTTAAAATGTCCCTGCGAGTATTGTTGAGATGAGTAGAATTCATGGGAGAGCAGGAAGTGACCACCAACAGCTAATATGTCTTACTGACCATATCATTCTAAACAGCGATAAAAGAAGATGTATGCTGCTCAGTGGCTGTGGATCAGATAAATAGTGGAAGTAATAAACAGGTGCTGTTACGTGCTCTGTCAGGTGCACTTCCTGTGCACGGTGACACTGTGTTGTGGCATTCCTGCTGCTGACAGCTTTTAAATTAATCATTTCTTACTCTGCTCTCTTTTCCACTTGTTGCTTGATTCTGTGGATGCAGCAAACAAGAAAGGTTGGTGCCTTTGTCTGATCTTAAACGGCTTCACTAATGTGCATAGCTTCTTGTTTGAAGATCTTTGGTGTGATTGCAGATTTAATTTAACTTCTTCAAACTATCATGCCTCATACATTTTCCATCATATTCTTTTTGGAGGCATATCTGAATTATTTTATGATTCTCGTTCATAAAGGCATGTTTTTTGTACTACTACTTTACTTTGTGTTTTTATTTCTCTCAACAACATATCATCCTCCAAATAAAACTGACGCCTGACTGCAAATAATATCCACACAGCTACAGTATATACTCATTTTGCTAATTAGGGGGAGCCAATCCATTTACAGATTTAGTTTATTTCAGAACTTTTATTTTAACTTGTTTCCTTTGCCTATTGAAGAGGATTTAGTTTAACATAGTTTCTCTTATCATACATGTAGGTAGCTAATGGGAATTGATTGAAAGAAGAAAGGCAACATATTGAATTTATCTGGCCTGAAAGTTACAACTTTAGTATTCTGATGCATGAATATATACAGTAATGCATTTGTTTGCTGCTATATGTCTTAAAAATATGCGTTACCTTTATTCACAGCACAGATATTAAATACTCAAATACTTAATGTGATTTCACTTCAAAATAAGCCTGTGCTTGAAATCGTCAACAGTGTTGGAATATGGAAAAAGTATAAGCATTAGAGAAGAAGTAGTAAGCTAGGAGTTTACAGTGTCAACACTTATTTCTTAGTTTGGTTTCATAATGATTGAGTTTTAGACAGGCTTTGGACAGACAACCACATCTTGACTCTGTTCTGAACACACAGACATAGCCATATATTTAACTGATCTAAAATGAGCACATATCCCAAAATGTTTAACTATTTTTTGGTTCAGTTAGGTCCTGATCAATACATTCTTTACCTGATTTGATTCATTAATAACCGTTTCAGAGCCTGTGAGTATGTATTTTACTTTCAGTCAACACAGACACTAGTTGTATTGGTCTTATAACTAGGTGTTGTATTGTAATTGAATCTTTTGAAAATACCATTGTCTAAAATGTCATACAATTACATTTTTGGAATAGTGGACTACTTCTTTTAAATGTGATAAAGGCTCAAAATGTCATTTGCATAGATTAAGGGGCAAGTTGCTCTTCACAATTTTTCTATTGGTAAATAATGCTGGTAACATTTTTACTTAAAAAGAATTCCAACAAAAATCTAACATCCGAAATGAAAGTAGATGACTGGTTTGCACATACAAGAGAACATACAATATTGAAAATAAGAGATCATGTAAAATAATCATTCGACATTGAACATCCCCCTAACTTTTCCACGTAATATTCTGTAATAAAGCTTTCAGTTGATGTAAAGAGTTACATCAGTATGCACATCAGCAGTTAGTTCAAGCACAAAGACACTGATAAGTCACATTTGACAAGGGGCTTGCACGTTTGTAGCATGCAGAAATACATGCACTCAGCTTCGTCACCATTAGCCAAATCTGTCGACGCCACGCTGCTGTACTGATTACTCAGCCTGTTTGTTTCACACATATTGGGCAAATTAAGATTTAGGCACTGGACATTAAACATGACTGGCAGCTTGTTCTAACATACTGTGACATTCATTGCTTTCTATTACTGATTTCACTCAAGATGGAAGGTCTCCCAACAGCGGGAAGAAATCAGTTTTACATGAATTCCATCAAGATCTTTTCAGCATCAGTGACCCAGCCTGCCCTTTTTCTAATATATATGGTTCCTAAGCACGCTCTACCCATGCATACTCACAGTACACAGCACCCATTAATCAGTATCCACAGCTCCATTAAGTAAAACTCATACAATGTCTTGTGAATTGGAAATGTAAGAAGATTTAGCTGCAACTTACTTATTACTTCTAAGTTATAAATTATTCATATTCGTTGTCCCTCTTTTTTTATTTTAGGGGTCAGAGATCACTTCTTCCATGCTTTACAAAAATACTTAAAAGGTTGGTTTATATTAAGTATTCAGGCATCTTCAGGTGCAGCTCATTTCACATTGACACAAGTATCAATTTCGGGGAAAAAACATTCTACGCACTTGGGATATTTTTTATTTTCATTCATATTAAGCTATATAAATAGTATTTTCGTATTAAAATTTCACTTATGGTATCAATTGGTTGACTTACACATGGCGTCCAAATACATAATTAATCACAAACTATATTTTCTTGTAAATTTATGAATCTAAATGGCTCCTGCTAATGGCGCCCCACAGGGATCCATTCTTCAACCCCTTTCATTTCTCACATCATTTTTATTTCTGTAATTTTTGCTCATGATACTAGCTTATTTTTTACTTAAAATCGTTCCACAGTTATTTTTTAAAATAACTGATTAAATTTAATTTCATTAATTTCAATTAGTTGTTTTTTATGTGCAAAAAGACTACTAGTCTTATTACAATAAGACAAAAAGTCATTATTACCCTTTTTTTTTTTACATGGTTTGTAAATAATGTATGAATTAAGGTGATCTTGATTGTGGTTAATAATAACCTTTGTTATTTCCCACAGTAGGGCTGTGACCAAATATAAATATAATACACAGATTATTTGAAGAAAAACATTTTGAAGAACCTTGTGAAATCAATTTTTTATATTTATAATGCCCAATGTCCATCAAAGATAGACAGCCATCTGTTTAGAATCCATATTTTTAAAAAGTCTGGTGTATAAAAATTACTCTCAAAAGTGTTTCAGCCGATTGTTTTCTCCAAATTTCAATAGTTAGAACTAACTAGACTGCCTCCCATTATCACCTACTGTCATTCCCTAATTTTGAGCATTATTTTCTACTTGATTTCAAATACATTTTCATTTGAAAGTTCTAACCTGTTTGAGATATGGTTGAGTTATTGTGGCCTGTTCTAACTTGGTTACCTTCTCTTATTTCACCACTTCTTCATTCCCCTAGGAAACGAACATGTCCAGCCAAGGATGAGCACATGGCAGGCGTCAAGGACTCTCTGCTGGCCCACTCCTCAGACCCTGTGGAGATGAGGAGACTCAACTATCAGACACAAGGCATCAACACACACACACAGACACACACAGACAGACACACACACACACACACACACACACACACACACACACACACACACACACACACACACACACACACACACACACACAACACACAAACAACTGTCCACAGCACCCAACTTACATGTATTCATGCTAAGCCAGTCATGCCTGAAAGCAGATGTACAATATGTGATGTAGCAACTGTAGTATAATTAAAAAATCATTATAAATGGGCATTTATTTTTAAACTGTATTGAATAAAAATGCTACAAGCAACCAACATTTAGTGATAGGCGTTTGAATCTGACACAAAAATAACATGGTTGCTAAAGGTATCTTCTGGAACATTACTTCTGAACATCACCCATAACTGGATGTCAGTAAGAACAGTGGGTTTACTGAAGATTGCTCTGAATTTGTTAGCATTTTTTAAATATGTCAAGGGGGTGTATTCAGGTTGTATCAAACTTTTAAATGGCTATTTAATAACTCCAATTATTCTGGTAATTTCACAGTAAATATGGTTGTCATTAGCTGTTGCAAGGCTGTGGTAATGATAATTATAAAACATTAAATCAGACCATTCATTAAACATAGGAAATATCATTGACCAAAGCTCGCCCCTAGCCTTACGGTAAGTGCAAAGGTTCCTAAATCAGGACAAAAAAAGTGCTTGTCATACATTAATATTGGCTTAAAATTAATGTGCTTTTCTTATTATATTATTATAGATGAATTCAAAATACGGTAACCATTTTGCAATTACAAACTATTGCAAATTCCAGACACAGCCACAATTCCTCCAAATTATAAAACAAAATGTGTAGTTTGCCTCTATAACAACTCATATAATTGTTTTTCTGATTCATCACCACTATCATTTCAGGATGATTTATGGCATCTCTTTAAGTAAGCATTAGATCTGTAGGGCACACAAGGCATAACGTTGCTTGTTATGATTAGAATTATTCTCTGTTTCAGTCCTCCCCTGATTAGTTAACCCCTACTATCTTTTAGTGTTGACGGTTTAGTTATACAGCTGGATAAAGGATATCTTTTAATACATCTAAGGAGATGACAATCCCAAAACTAATTTTGTTGAGGATTTATTGTTTAAGTGTTCTAGATCAGTCTTTGTTTATCTGGGAATTAAGTTGTCCGTCTATCTGGCTCACCTCTGAAAGTCTGTTTTTGTGGGATTTTGTAGGGCTGGTTTGGTCTTTCTTTTACATTCATGTTCAGACCATTTTAAAGTAAATGTCCTTTCCCGGATCCTGTATCCTCAACTGATGTTGCTTTTATGGTGGGAAAGTGCCTCAGCTATTGAGAAGATGTTTCTCGAATTAATCTGGATTAAGATTAAAGTTTTGTTTTTTCAGGGAGTTATTCTTACGTATTGACTGCAACGACAGCAACAGTTTGACCTACTGGACAAGTACTTGTTGGTGTGTTTGAGAATCTGCAACATGATGCGTTTTCTTGTGTTGGTTGGGCAAACGTATGTAACCATACAGAAACGTGGTGAATTCACAAACTAAATAACTGGTGACTAAATGGCTAAAAGTCACTTCATACGTTAGGAAGCAATGAATATTTAAGGACATTTGATTGACACATCAAACTGCAAGACAGTGCAAAAAACAACCAGACATACAGCTCCCCAGTGCTCCTTGTGTTCCTTTCCCATGATTCTTTCTTTTCTCTGTCTCCTCCTAACTGACCCCTGTTCTGTTTGTTTTGCCTCGTCTTTCCCCCACAGGTTCAAGTGCCCTCAGTTGCCCGAAAACTCCAAGTTAGTTTTCACCCCTCTTGTGTTTTATTAATGTTTTCTCCTATTCCCCCCTCCTTCCCTTTATACATCACCTATTCGCTCACACTCTCATGGTCTATTCATGTCAGTCATTCAAACTGAGATACAAAACACAAAAATAATCAGTGTAAGATACTGTGGGTAGTTTACACCCTTGCCGCCTGTTTATCACCTTCCCACCCACCTATTGCCTTATGGTGTTTCTTTAACCAATCAGCATGCTCCTTAACGCTCACTTTGCCAGTGTGGTTTGTGGCATGATGTTGAAAAGCTTCACAGTCATACATGATGCCTCTGCACACCACACAGCACTCTCACTGTCACTCCATATATGTGTGTTTGTGTGTGAGAAATCAACTATACTTACCACTGGTCCTCTCGCTGCAGGGATGAGGGAACATCCGTCCATTCCTATCTCTGACCTGGCAGACTACATCGAGAGACTCAAGGCCAATGACGGTCTGCGCTTCTCTCAGGAGTACGAGGTAACTTTCTGCTTTATACATGACTTTCCACTGAAGCAATACACTTTTCAGTCAGGATGTAACAATACCGAGATGTCGGGGAAGGAAGTTAAAATGTTAACAATACCAAATTAATGAGGTTTAAAAAAAATTATGGCATTTTCAATTGTAAAGAATATGTTTTTCGTTTTAACCTAAAGTGCTTCTACTTTTCTCTTTAATAAAATAAATGTGCCATGACGTGATGAGCAATCCTAGCTTGAATGCTAGGCTTGGTGGGTCTTGCTAAGAAAAGCATTGGGGAGCAATTGGCTTGCACGCAAAGGATGACTGTAATCTGTCTTATTGACTAGAAGTGCATCTAGGAGTGCAAATGGTGAACTTACATTTCACCACTGAAGATCAGGGTTTACATATAAATCAATAAGAACTATTATGTTATACCAACTAATGTATGTCTAGGAAGCATGTTGTTTGAACCATGGCATAAACAAAGACGGTGTTTTTACGAAAGAAGCGCCCGCTCATGGTGAAACCTTGCAATAACATGAGTAGGCGTCGTAACACTGGAATCTAGACACGCTCTGTCAGAAAACATAGTACCAGAGTCTTGGATTTCTCAGGGAGTCAGCTGTCAGTTGGCCGTCAGCTGGCTCTTCCACAGCTTGGAGCGAGATAAATGTAGCTGTATGATTGCGATCTCTGCTTTTTAAACAACACAGCTTTTGACAATGAGAGATAGTAGAAAGCAGCTCTAAACAACCATGTAACATCATCACAGTCTCCCAGCATTACCGAGATATTTATCTTATCAGGAGACTCGATATATTGTTACACCCCTACTTTTAAGCCATATTCAGTGTATTTGTAATTTTTTCGGCAACAATTTAGATAGTATGTAGAATTTATAGTGAAATGGTACACTTCTGAGTTGTTTATATGTTTAACCAACAAGTTATGCACTGTATTACATGGAGCATTCCCTCCGTTGGTGAAGACCAAACAAAGTTCTATGGTGGTCTCAAGTTTTCAAGTGAACTCTAAAGAGGTCCCTTTCTGGTGTGAACATAATTAAGGCCAATTCCATGATGCGACTATAAATGTGCCATATCATTGTTAGAAAAAACTTGTATTTCCTGTGTTGGAAAATGTTTTTTGTTTCAGTAATGCTTAGGATGAAATTAATGTTTTCCAATACCCATACAACCCATAAGTACAATCTTTTTCTCAGATAAGTACATTTTTTCCGGCCACATTTGTCTCGGATGTGTTCTTTACTCTTAAGTCTAGCTGGCTTACCGGTTCAGCATTGGTGTAAAAAAGAAATACAGTTCATACTGCTAAGTATGCATAAATCTCTGCCTCCTTTCCAAGAATAATATCCTACTGCTTTTACCTACTGTAAAAGCCAGTGAGGGATTATGGATTGTTGATGTCCTACAAAGGAAGGTAATTTGCATTTAAAGTGGTGAATTTTCAAGCGGATAAACCAGGACAGATGAGTGCAATGTTTATGCCCCAGAAGGAAAGGGGCATATCAATTATGAAACAGCAGCTGACTCAACTTTTTTACCCTTTTTGTCCTGGTACAAACTTTGTTCAGGCAGGTTGTGGTGTCTGACGAACAAGATACCATTCAAAACGGTTTGTTATACTTTGGGGAGCCTTGATTGACAGAAAAATAGGAATAAATAAATAGGAATAATCAGATGAAACAAATGACCTATTTGGGATATACACATGATACTGTATATCAGCCAATTCCTGTTGCATTAGAGCCACCAGCCATTAGTAAGATCGGCAGGGCTTGAAATGAAGAGCTTATAATGGCTGTGTTTAAAAGGAGATCTGCAGGAGGATCTTACAGCTTGTTATATCTGAGGAAAGGGTCTTTTTGAGGAGTGGAGACAACTTCATGTACAGTATATGGCCTCTATAATGGTAATTCTCTGCGTGATAAGGATAACGTCTTTTTTTACCCTTATCAAGTGAACAGCAGGGCTTCTTAACACTTAAAACACACTAGGCAGCATTGAAGTGAGGCTTGCCGCAATAATTACTTTATTCTGTGTTAATGGAGGGGGAAATACCCAGTAATGTAGTTCAACATGTCACAGCTATGTCATTCTCATGTGTGCAACTCAATGCCTTGATACACAAACATAGTAAACTCATACCATATTCACTCATATTTCACAAAAAAACATACAGACTCCTCTAATTGGAAATTATTGTGTACTAACAACAGGAGTGACATGGCAATATCATCCTTAATACTTTCCAAAGTGTTGCTAAACTGTCGCTGTGCTGAAGTGACTTTCAATGTGATTCAGGAGTGCTGCTGTGTGTAACAACAGGGGGTTTTGCAACTTTGTTCAATTAAACCAAAATAAAACAAACAAGCCAACACAATGTTCCACTGTGTAGTAATGTCTGTATAGTATATAGTAAGATGAGTAAAGATAAATCCCCCCCTCCAGTTCCCCCTCAGGTTGCTCTGTCAGCACTGCTGTTGTTGTTTGCACCTCTGGAGCTGTTAGCAACGTTAGCAACTAGCTGCCCGCATCTTGAGAGTAGTGCAAAGGCTATCCCTTAATAATAGATATGCTCTGAATTTAAAATGTAGCACCTTTTAAAAATAGGGATTTTAGTTGAATGCATCTTAGTCAGACACGACAGCTGTACTATCCTGGGATAAGCCTGCCATTGGCCCCATCAAATGTGTTCTGAATTCTCCTCCCTTTCCGCTATCTCTGCTATCTCTTTTGTTGCTGCATACGGTCTTTATATAGCCCAAAGAGATCATGATTGGTTAAAAGAAATACAAACAAGCCAGAAAGTTTTTTTCCCTGTACCATACATTACTGTGCGAATAGGTCTGGGTATGACACTTTTAATATGATCACATTAGCCATTATAATTATTGCATAGCCAGTTTTGAAGACAGACAATGTAAAGGTATTACATATGGATAATGTTAACACAATAGTCAGGACTACATTAATGAAATAAAGTGGCCGTGCCATCAGAGGCAGTTTGTGGTTTATACCTATCTTGCCCAGTATACTTACACACAGTGACTGAGGGGCTGGGAATTGAACCACCGACCCCCAGATTGGTGACCAGAGCTTGTCCATTTGAAATCCTCTATGTGTTTATCTGCTTTGTTTTTGCTGTTGGAACCGCAGCACCGTGAGTGTGATTACACTGACATACTCTGTAAGTGATATACATGTCGGTGGAGCACATTAGAAGTAATGTGAGTGGTTTGTCAGTGCAGCGTGGTGGAAGCCTTACCTAACAGGCTGTAAAATAAGATGTGCATTCAACCTCTTTCTCCATTGTCATTATTATCAGTTGTAGACTGGGGGGGGGGGCTCAGCAGCCGCGTCTAGCCAGTCGAGGGGAAAAGCAGCAGGATATTATAGTGCTCGTTGCAGCTTCATTTTGCCTGTGCATGTGTGTGCGGGTATACAGGCGTGTGTTTGTTTTCCAGTTGCTGCCAGATAAGTAGAAGCGTGAAAGGTCAATCATGAATAACAATATTCAGCATGTCATTATTCAGCTAAACCTGCGCCTGCATTCACAGCCAGCGATCGATGGAGACCAATCATCAGGCAGCATAGTGAAAACCTGTCAAGATTATTTCTCGACACGCTCCACCATAACCCGAATGCAGGAATGGTTCTCCATCATAGCAATGATTTATTTCATAAGAGAACAAATGAATAAGTAGAAATGACTAGAGAAGCATCTTTTGCCATCTATGTCATGTTTCTTTGTTTGAAAATATAAACAGTCACATAAAAATTAGAACTTGTGCATTTTAAGATGTCTGTTGTTAACAAGTGTGAGGAGAATATAATAAAAGGTAAAGGAACTAAAAATGCAGTAGAGTGCAGATCTCTTCCAGGTGTCTGCTGAATAAATATATTTAAATATTTTGCAACCAGGGAGGTTTCTGCCTTCCCTTTTGCCCAGCAGCTGGGAAGCAAAACACAGGTACCTCGTGGGTATTTAGATTTATTTTTGTTGTTGTAATGTTTATACATTGGCATACTGTAACCTACTTTGTACAGTCCATTGCAAAAGTGTTCACACCCCTTTGTGTTTTTCCCATTGTATTGCATTAAAACCTGCAATATAAGTCGATGTTGAAGCTATTGTATTATGTGATGTATACAACATGCCTACCACTTTTAACATGCAGAATATTTATCATACTGAAACAAAAACGAAATAATAATAAGATAAATAAAATTGAGCACGCATAAGTATTCATTCCCCAAAAGTCAAGATTGTATAGAGATACCTTTAAATGCTGCTAGTCTATTGCAGTATGTCGCTATATGCTTGGCACATCTATCCAATTTCCCATGTTTCAAACTGCTCCAGCTGCTTCAAGTTGGATGAGTTTTGCTGGTGTACAGCAATCTTTAAGTCATACTACAGATTCTGAATTGGATTTAGGGCTCGGCTTTGACTAGGCTATTCCAAGACCCTAAGATATTTCCCCTTCAACCACTTGAGTGTTGCTTTAGCAGTATGCTTTGGGTCATTGTCCTGCTGGAAGACTGAAACAAATGTTCCTCAGGAATCTTCCTCTATTTAGCACCATTCATCATTCCTTCAACCCTGACCAGTTTCCCAATCCCTGCCATTGATAAACCCCCCCACAACATGATTCTGCCCCCACCATGCTTCACTGTGGAGAGGGAGTTCTTTGGGTGATGAGAGGTGTTGTGTTCTTTGACCTGTTTGGAGAGCTCCTTAGTCTTCATAGTGCAGTTGTTTTGCTGGTGGTGCCTCTTGCTTAGTGTTGTGGCAGACTGGGGACTCTCAGAACAAGAGTATAGTGTACCTTATATCAGAGATAATGTGACAATTAGATTGCAAACACTCCTTTTCAGTTTTTATTTTATTCGATTTTTTTTAAATTGAGCTTCTTCTTTTTTGCTTTAACAATTTGGACAATTTTTCTGAGGGTCATTACACAGTCTGAATAAAAATAGGTTTATATTGCAGTTTTTATTGCAATAAAATGGAACTAAACGCCAAGGGGGGTGAATACTTTCACAAAGCATTGTATATTAACTTCCACTAGACAACTTACTTCTTGCCTTTCCCTCTGCTCTCATCGCCAACACCTGCACAAACAGAATCATATGCATCAATGTTGATGGAAAATTAGATCATGAGATCTACCTCAGCGCCCGCAGACATGCCCACATGTGGACCAAAACAAATGTCACGCTCTCTGCCTCTCCACAGCTGATCTTTCCATAAGAGTGCTTCAAAATGTGCCAGTCCTTGTTTTCATGCAGTGAGGCACTCTACTTGACTGAGTTTTCACTTTCTTGCAATAAAATCTCTTGATATAACGCTTGTTTTTCAACTATCAAAGGGAAACTTAGGTCCAATACCAGTGCTTTCCCTTCATCACTGGATCTGTTCGTTGTTAACACCAGGCACTGAGCTGCTAGGTAAAGGGCTTAAAATGATTTTTGGAGTGTCCAAACACTCCAGTGTGTATCCAGGGGGGCTTAAATATCATCCTGGGCTTTTCATATAATAGAGCCGCAGACTGAGGGAGGGATGACAAATTAGTTTCTGTGTCACATTTATTGGTCTGGACTCTTTGCTTGAAGCCCTGACAGGCTTTAAAAAACAGAAAAGAATACAAGCACTTTTTGTTATAGATGGTTACCTGATCTCACCTTTTTATATCCCTGTCTCCCACTCTCCCCCTCCTCTGTGTGTCAGTCTATTGATCCAGGACAGCAGTTCACCTGGGAGCACTCCAACCTGGAGGTCAACAAGCCAAAGAACCGCTATGCTAATGTGATTGCCTACGACCACTCCAGGGTCATCCTCACACCTGTGGATGGTGAGAGACACACCAGACATCTCAAGAGAGGCGACTTTACATGCAGTAATTCTCAAATAGTGGCTTGACCTATCCTCAACTGCAGAAAAATCAAGCATTTATTTAAAAGGGCCCAATTTTTCACACGTTTCAGGTTCATATTTGTATTTTGGGTGACATGTTTCCATACTTTAATGTTCAAAAAGGCCTTAATTTTTCTCATACTATCTTTGCTGCAGCACCCTTTTTTCACCCTCTGTCTGAAACCAGAGCCCAGTCCGCTCTGAATGATTAGCTGGCTCTGTTGTGATTGGCCAACCACTCAGAGATGTCCCGCCTCTTAAACCATGTACAATGTGTTGGAGCGCTGGCCAAAAGAAGCTGGAGTATTAGATAGCAATGTCACTATTTCAGTTAGGGGGTAGTGTGTGGGAGAGAAAGTCCCTCTGGAGGGAACTTTGGGATTTTAGCCTTTGCAGACCATTTACATGCACACAAACCTATAACACACTACATCAAAGGGAAACCCCCACAAATCATAATAGAGCCTCTTTAAGTCCCTTATATGTATTTCATCACATATTGAGCCCTGCTGTTTCCTAATTGCTTGCTAACTTTGTCTAACTTTGTCCTCATTGCAGGAGTTTCAGGCAGCGACTACATCAACGCTAACTACATCGATGGCTACAGGAAGCAGAATGCTTACATTGCCACACAGGGGCCACTGCCAGAGACACTGAGTGACTTCTGGAGGATGGTGTGGGAGCAGAGGACCTGCACCATCATTATGATGACCCGTCTAGAGGAGAAGTCTCGGGTGAGCCACTTTTGTTGGGAAATAGTTTGCACTCTGATGACAACGGCAGTGTTTTTCTACAGACCATTTTTTAAAGAGCAGGTCCAAAGTGCTCATGTAATTACATTAATATATAAAGCGAGCTCAGTTTCTCCTAGAAATAATCATCATTATGCTGTGATTACACAGTCGTCCATTTCACCCACCTTCTTTTAATAGAAACAGAAGTCACACAAACTCAGACCCCACTGAACTACTTTAGTTAGGTGCAGGGTGGAGCCATAGCAAAGAGCCAGGCTTGTTTGGGATTTATGATGCAGGATGTGTTTCCATCATAAAGATTGTGTCATGCTACCCAAAGGGGGTGGGGCCCAATTTTTTAGTGGTTTCAGCTTGTTGTTATCACAGGGATGGGGCCATTACTGGTGTTACTGGGTAGGGCCCAATGTCAGCGTCGCAAAGAGGTGGATCTTAATTTTGAGCAATATTTTTCAAAGTTGCAGCAAAGATAAAAAACTCCATATTTAGATTCTGCTTTTGACGCTTTTACAACTGAAACAAGCTAATGATTTAAATAAGGGCTGTTCAAGTATTTCTACAGTGGTGGTGGTGCAGGTTTACCTGGCTCTGCTGCAGCATCGCCCTGCTGGGGGACATGAGTCTTTCACAGCGTATCGCATTGCAGATGAGTTAGCTTTCAGCCGGCTATTACAATCTTATTAACTCCATAACCAAGGAGCAGAACTGATGGCCCCTGTAGTGTGGCATTATTATTAGTGACCGAGAACATCAGCCCTCTGCTGGAACCTTAACGCCCGTCTGTGGTTCAACGCGAGGTGTAGATCTACATTAGTGGCCACGGTAGCAGCTGCTGCTGATACAACAGTTTTTTCCATTGTTTCTGCTTCTGTTAAGAACAAAGTCTTAACTTGTACATCTAATTTTTTCGGAGGACACAGGATGTGAAACTTGGCACACACTTCATACACCACAAAAGTTTTCTCAAGCAGATTTCGCAGCACTATAACATCACAAGAGGAAACACTAGCAATCATCAGACAAAGGAGAGACATTATTCACCTGAATACAAGAGGTACCCCTATTCCACCAAAGCAGTTCCAGGGCCGGTTCGGAGCAGGGACGTTTGATTGGGTGAGAAGCGGAAGGCAAAAGCCACTGAACCATGGTGACAAACAAGTAACCCCGGCAATCCGGAGAAGAGTATAACGTTTGAGAAGTCACACATCAATTACACCTGGAATCTTAAGAATAAAAGCAACAGAAGCACAGCGTAGAGTTGTTTGTTATTATATTTAAGTAAACTGTGATGTCATGATGTGGCACCACTTGGGCTCTGGGCAGTAGAAAACATAACTGTTGCGCATGTTGAACCAACTGCAAGCCAAACTTGCCACCAGCACAGAACTAGAAACGAACTGAGGAGGAAACAAATTTGACCTGGGCCAACAGATGACTGATGCTTCTGTTCTGGCGAGGGCAGTCTCTCAGATCTGTAGTTACCTTTCTGTTACCCTGAAGCCTTTAATGAGCCGTGTGTGATTTGCCCAGGTGGTAAACTCTTCACACCACTCTGACCAAAGGCCATGCTGCACGGTGATCGACCGAAGGCCTCGCCAAACTACCTCGCCCCCCCCCACTGACACCTGCACCCAGGTCGATGAAGCGTAACACCCCCATCTGTTTTGCCAAGCTCCTGCGGCCTGATGTCCAAATGTATGTTGCTTCACCTCCCGTTATCCTCAGCATCCGCCCGTTCGAAAGCCAATGGTGGAAAAAAACAGCAACACTAAAAGAGGATACGCTGATGGCACCCATTTGTTTCATGACTAAGCTTTATAAATCTGAATTACCCTGTTTGACTTCTGTCTCACTTAACGTTCCTTTTGCATTGCATCACAATGCTCTGAGTTTATCTGTGACTTGTACTTGTTGTATTTTTATGATATTGCTTTTACTCACACTTTGGGAAAGCCAAAAGAGCACAGTGAATACTATTAGTGATTTTATCTGTGAAGCAGCAGCAGACAGCTGTTTCAAAAGAAAAGCCCTAAAAGCGCACTTTACACCCCCGGCAGCAAACACACTCCACTTAACAGCTCAGCTTGACTTCTTATTTAAAGGGAAACAACACACACTTTACATATTAAAGTTCGTTTTCAGGTGTTTTGAAAAACAAATGCTAAGTATGAATCAGAATTCATTTTTCCTTTATTAGTCCCACAGAGGGGACATTTACATTGTTACAGCAAAGATACTGATAAAGAGAAAATAAATTAGTAAGTGGTAGGCACATATTAATACAAAATACAAATAAAATATTTATTACGCATTCCAAATATAAAAAATGGTAAGTTTAAGAATTAAGTGAAACAAGAAAAGGGTCTCACCAGAGGTAGCTGTGTGAAGTCTGGTAATTAAAAGTGATGTTGTTGATAGGGCTGAAGAATACACATTTGGAAATGAAAAATGATAGATGTGTGGAGTAAGAATAAAATGAGTTTAGCAGACCACTGTAACCCACTTCTCAACTCTGCTGCAGGCTCCAGGCCACGTTAGCTGCTCTTAGCATACCATCCACATCTCAGTTCAAACCGTCAGCAGCTGAGTTGCCTTGTGGCTAATGTAGGTGCCAGGTTCTGACAAGAAATAAGAATCAGTTCTGCTGCATCATTTTTGAACGTTTTACTCCTCTAATATCTTAATGACTACATTTTCTGACCTGGTTGTCATATAAAGATTTTCACCTCAGAGTCTTCGGTTGATAAATCTGAAGCCCACATTTTAGCCTCCGATGCTATCTTGTGTTCCTTTTTCCCATCTGACAGGAACCCTATTTGTCCTCTTTCTGTTCCATAACTTTAACAACAACACTGTGTGTCTGCATGCAGGTAAAATGTGACCAGTACTGGCCCAGTCGAGGCACAGAGACATATGGGATGATCCAGGTGACCATGCTGGACACTGTGGAGCTGGCTACGTACAGTGTACGCACATTCACCCTCTATAAGGTGAGAACACTTTTCGATACTGTGTACATAAATGATGACTGTATGGCAGCAAAACAGGTCATAACATCTGAAGGCTTTGGTAAATGTAAGGGCAAATTTTCATTTCTCATGTAGACACTTTCAACCTACACATGGTTGTATTGAATGCTGCCATATTAACGTAAAGGCTACTGCAGCTCAACATGAAGCCTGCACAACAAATCTGTTTAATAAACTACTATATACTATGACACAAATAGTTGTTAATAGTTGTGTCACATCACACCAACCCATACAAATGTTCAAAACCATCACTCGACAGAAATATGAAGCCAGCAATGTTAAGTATCCCATGTCTAAAAAGGGCATTAAGGTCTAGGAAGAAGACTTGAAGAATATAACGCCTTCAGGTACTGAGAGTTATGAATAAAATCTACTTAACTCTAGATTTGATGATAAATGTTTAACCATAAATAGTGCTATACTGTACTGAGTGCAGAATTTTATCATGCATCAAGGACTCCTTGGAAAGTGTTTTATTCTGAGCAGCTGGTGAGTTTTGCTCAGAATTCATATTCAGTATTTTATCCCATCAAATTCTCACTTTAATGGTTTTGATGATTTATCAATTAGCTAATGCAATATGCATATGTTGTACTTAGGGGCAGCATGATTACGTCTTGGCATTTTCAGTGTCAAATCATCGTTTTTATCTCTATAATCTCTATAGCCTATAAAGATATCTGCATAGGAGGAGATGATTTAGTTTGTATCAGCTACAAACCCAGCTTCTTATAAAACAATTATGTAATTGTGTCTTAACATTGTCTCTTAACTCCAACTCCATATAGCGTCGCAAGTTGCTAATCAGACTGTAAACAATGACAGAATAATGAAGTGGAAGCCTTGATAAGGATAACCCTGGCTTAAATAAATGATGAAACATGTCTTAATGTGTTCTCCGACAGAACGGCTCGAGTGAGAAGAGAGAGGTTCGACAGTTCCAGTTCATGGCCTGGCCGGACCATGGAGTGCCTGAGTATCCCACCCCCACACTGTCCTTTCTACGCAGAATCAAGGCCTGTAACCCTCCAGATGCTGGGCCCATGGTGGTCCACTGCAGGTAAGCTTACATTAACACTGAGGCCTCAGTATGCTTCAATCAAAGTGTGTCAAGTCATCCAATATACTTTAACGCCTGCATTACATAATGAATAGTCCTGCAGGTATTATGTGACTGTTTTCTTTGTTTGCATAATTTTCTTTACAAAACTCATTTGTTTCAGTGATAAGCATTTAAATGAAACACACAATATCTTACAAAGCAAGACCATTGAGTTATAGAGTAGTGCAGGTATGAGACCATTAGCATTTTACCAATTCCGGTTCACTAATCTCAAAGTAAATACATTTTTGAAAGTTTTTATGGTTAAACGCCTGCTATAAGTTATGTGGTTAACACAATCTGTCAGAAAAAATTCCACTGGTGAATGTTAAGCTTCTATGATCCATAAAAACGGGAGTTGCTGACAAAGAAGACCAAACATCATCACTAGATTTTACTACTTCATAAATCACATTAACATAGTGTGAATCTGTAGCAAGTAGAAATGGCTAGTCACCGCTGAGATTAATCCTATAATGCTAACTTGATCAATTGTGTCTCGTTATCCAATCATTATCTGAATAGATTTTAGGAGTGATTATGAAAATGTGTGCCATTATCCACATTTATATGATTAAATATTTTGAGGCTGTTTCCTTGAAAACCATTTTTCAGCTTCCTTGTGGTTCAACCTCTGTTTAAAAAACACATTGGGATCCAGGGTTTCTAAATAATAAATCATTTTGTGTTCTGCCAGTGCCGGTGTTGGCCGTACTGGCTGCTTCATTGTGATTGAAGCCATGCTGGAGAGGATGAAACACGAGAAGTCTGTGGACATTTACGGTCATGTGACGTGTATGCGGTCTCAGAGGAACTACATGGTGCAGACGGAGGATCAGTACATATTCATCCATGAAGCCCTGCTGGAAGCTGCAACATGTGGCAACACAGAAGTCCCCGCTAGAAACCTGTACGCACATATCCAGAAGCTCACCCAGGTCTCTGCGGGAGAGTCTGTCACCGCCATGGAGCTGGAATTTAAGGTTGGTACCTTTTCTGACTGTTAGGGTTAAAGGTCGGGTTAGGGTTGGGGTTTGTCCAGGTTTATAGTCCATTCAATTTGCATTAAAATCACATAACTGTCTCCAAAAATACAACAGGAAATGGAATGAGAACATAACTAAATGACTGAACAACAAATTCAATACTGTAAAGAGCAGCTATACATGTTTACCTTCAGCAAGTAAATGTCAAACTTGTAAAGACATTTTTAACCTGGATTAGAAACAATTTAAGTTAGGGCTATTTTTCACCAAATTGTCATGTTTTTAATCAAGGTTTAAAGGAGGGAGTGTGCCATAAAGCCTGCAAGGCTGCACCAAGTTATCTTTGTATCCCAAAACAAAGGGAAACATTGTCAGGTGCCAATAGCAGCCCTATTAGTATTCTTCTTGTGTTTGGTTGAGTATTGAAAAAGGCTCTTTTGATTGATTTGTTTGCTAGTTATGAGTTTGTTCAACTTTATTGTCCATTTAAGAAGCACTCTAGTCACATTGATAGTATCATGTAACAAAATGACTGAACAATGAATCAAAGACTGCTTCATGAGCGTTTCAATCGTGACTGTAAATTCAACCTTCAGCAGGTAAATGTGAAATTAGTACAGAAACTTCAAAAGGCATAAACTGTGAAAACCCATCAAGCCTAGATAACATGGATAGAAAACCATCGCTGCTGGTTATATTTCACCAATGTTTCATGTTTTTAATCAAAGTTTAAAAGAGGGAGTGTGCCATAAAGTCTGCAAGGCTGCACCGAGTTATCATGTTATCCGATAACAGAAGGAAAAATTGTTAGGTGCCAACAGCTACTTATTTAGTATTCTTTCTTTATTTAGTAAAGTAGTGGAAATTAATGTTTGTGTTTAAGGTTGGTACCTTTGTTATTTATTTGTTATACATGGTGAGTTTTTACAGCATTAAAGTGCATTTAAGTAGCACTCCAATCACACAAATGGGTACTAAAAAAAGTGGGCTGACCATTGGATATAGATAGCACGATATGAAAATGATCACCTCTACTGTGGACAATTAATTTTCAAGTAAGTAAGTAATCTGTCCAATCCAATGAATCCAGAGTTCCCTAAAACTTTAAAATCGACCAAAAAGGTATAAAAATCATCCCACCAAGAGTACAAATATGGCCACAAAACTGCCATTTTTGATACTGAAAATGTAAGAAATGGATTCAGTATCCTAAATAACCACCAAACTCACCTAAACTATTGTCCACATGTTATTTAATGCTAATCACCACAACTTATTTCCGGGTTCACAATAGGACTGTAGGAGCTGGCAACTAGACTATTAAGGGAAGTGTATTACTTAATGACGGGAGGGCCCCTTTAACTGCATGATGAAGTCAGAGCTAGGAACAGGAAGAACTTTGATCCTTAGCCTGTGTAGCAGAGATGAACCCTCAGAGGGGAGTGTGGTGCTTAATTCCTCAGCTTCATATGACAGGCTGAAGAGGGGGGGGGG
>NW_011360677.1:0-29131 GCF_000735185.1 Notothenia coriiceps | reverse complement strand
AGGCTTTATAGAAAGGGATAATGACAAAACTATCTAGGTTGCAATTCAGCATCTGGTTAGAACAGCTGTTATTTCTTCTTTTCAAAGCTCCATAGTCTCATTTTTGTTCAGCAAAGTCAGTGGTTGTTGGAACACTATCTAACTAGAGAATGCAATTCCTGAAGAAATTGCTACTGGGAATGCTTTATGCTGAAAAGCTGATGCTAAACTGCTATGCTGAAATGTAATGTGTAAGAAGAAAGTGAAGAATTTAGATTGAAATGATACATGAACACTGGGGGCTTGAATGTGTGATAAAAGAAGAAAAGAAAGTAAAAAGGCTTGGAAAAGCAGCAGAATATTTGAACTGCAAATTTCTGAACTGACTTGATGGCGAATGATCTGTCGCCATGGCAACGGCATTTGGTGACACCCCATACGCTTAGATGCTTTGATGGCTGCATCGTTACCAAACCTGTGAAGTTCTGGGCTGTTTGGAGTATTTTCACTGAAGTTATGAGAAAACCGTCTTTCAAGGCGAGCATTGTGTTGCCATGGCAACGGCATTTGAAGAAATCTCCAAACTGTCCCGTAGATGTCTTCACGGCTGGACTGTTAGCACACTGCTATCTGAAGTCTGCTGCTCTGAGCATGTCAGTTGGAGTGATGACATCATCGTGTTCCATTACACAGGTGTTTATATTCAGGGGTGCACATAACTTTTTTGCCCTGGTTCTCAAAGGAGCACCTGGAGATGTTGCTTGGTGTTCATCCTTAAAATGAAATAAACCGTAACTTTTGAGGGGGGTCTTGACTTTATTTGCCAGACACACGGCACTGAACACACGTGCAGAGGTGAACACAGAACACACATGCAACATTAGCACGACAAGTAATCCTACAAGCTGTCATCACTACCCTCCTGACTGTCAGACATGATGATGTAGGCCTACTTCTTTCTCTCTGGTTGAGTCTGCGATTATCTGCTTGCATCCACAAGTCAACAGCTAGTTTTGGGTCGAAAGTCTCTGTTGTCATCCTAGACAAGTGGATGTAATCAAATAAGTATGTGAACTTAACCAATAACCTACAATAAATGAATGTAACTTATTTTATTTGTGTTGTTCAAAAATCATTACATCACATTGCATTTAGCTGACGCTTTTATCCAAAGCGAAGGTTGTATCTTCCTGGTCGAATGTACTTACTGTAAAGTACATTCGACCAGTTGGAGTCGAAAGAGATGAGTTTTCAGTCTCTTGACTCTCTTGTTCATTCATATCTTATTTTACCTTAACATTTATTTATGCATTTTTTTTTATCTCTCCAGTTTTAAAGGATATTTTTTTGGTTACTGTCCTATAGTATACATTGGAATTATATCAAACCTGTTCATCCCAATAATTATAAAGGAGTGCTTTGGAAATATGTGTTTACATAAATTGTGACCAAACCGTTTGAACTTAGACTAAAGTTAACTATCAAACACTCAAGAGTCCTTACATCACTGAGCTGTAGTTATCAGCCTCTCAGTCTGACTGGAGAGGACTCTCCTCCACATTATTGTAGAAACATCTTCTTCTTATATCCGTTAAGCAGCTAGCACCAGATTCTAATAACAACAGCCAAAGCCAAAGGTGCCATAATACGCCCGTATGTTCGTCCGTAGTTTCGCACCAACTTACGGGGAGGCNTCTGTCAGACATGGTAGCTGATGATGTAGGCCTACTACTTTCTCTCTGGTTGAGTCTGCGATTAGCTGCTTGCATCCACAAGTCAACAGCTGGTTTTGGCCCAAAACCAGCTGTTGACTTGTGGATGCAAGCAGCTAATCGCAGACTCAACCAGAGAGAAAGTAGTAGGCCTACATCATCAGCTACCATGTCTGACAGAGAGGAAGAGAGTGAGGAGAACAGTCATGAGAACAGTCAGGAGAACAGTCAGGAGGGTAGTGATGACAGCTTGTAGGATTACTGGTCGTGCTAATGATGTCTTGTGTTCACCTCTGCATGTGTGTTCTGTGTTCACCTCTGTGTGTGTGTTCAGTGCCGTGTGTCTGGAAAATAAAGACCCCCTCAAAAGTTACGGTTTATTTCATTTTAAGGATGAACACCAAGCAACATCTCCAGGTGCTCCTTTGAGAACCAGGGCAACAAAGTTATGTGCACCCCTGATAATAAGAGCTCATAATGCTGTTAAACAACCTTGCACCACATTAAAGTGGACAGTTGAGATGTTGCTGTAGTCTTGTAGGTTCAGTGCAGTCACTTCTGTGCTGAAGAGCATCACAGACAAATGGTCCTCCTCTCTGTCTGCAGAAACTGGCCAACTCTAAAGCACATACCTCAAGATTCATCAGTGCCAACCTGCCGTGCAACAAATTCAAGAACCGGCTAGTGAACATAATGCCTTTCGAGTCCACCCGTGTCTGCCTGCAGCCAATCAGAGGGGTGGAGGGCTCAGACTACATCAACGCCAGCTTCATCGACGGATACAGGTGGGTCCAGCGAATTTCACTGTGTGACACCAAAAGAGGAAGGACTGCAATAAATAGCAAAAGTAACAAGATGTGCTTGGTGAATAAATGTGTAGGTGGAGCTTTTCTCTGGCAGCTGACAGCAGTAATATACAGGCTGTTTCACTGCCCACCATCTTGCTTTTGTGTCAGTTGTCTAAACAAATTAGTGTTATTGACAGGGCCTGTTTTTCCTCTCCGGTTTTTCCTCAAGCCTGTTTGAGATAAGTGACATATAAGAGAAACAATATTCTTGCAATGCTGCTCTTGTCTGTGTCGGAAAACATTTGTCACCCATGGGCCTCAGGCCACAGGCATCCATTTATCCCTCTGTGAAAAGTGATATTTTGTTTAAGTTCATTACAAATGTATGAGTGAAAACTGCATTGCAAACCAATTTAGTGTTACATAACCATTACAACCGGACCTTAAACGAAGGAATATAAAGCAAAATAATGTATTTACCCATATCGGTAGTGCAGAGTTTAACCAAGTTCATTGGTTTGGTTTGGTTTGGTTTGGTTTGGTCAAGTTTTTTTGATCTGGGTTTTAGTTAATTCTGTTTTGCACATTACAGAAGAAGAATATCCATTTCCATTAATGTTTTCATATTTTATAGCTTTTTCTAGAAATGTGATACTGTAATCAATAATGTAATTGTATTAATATTATATTATTTTGATACATATGTATATTGCTTCGAAAACAACCCCTTCAAACTAGGATCAATGAAACCTGATTCCATTAAAGTTAGTTCTAGCTGCAAACTTTGAGCTGGTAGCGCTTAGCTGTTAGCTGCTAGCTGCTAGCTGCTAGCTGTTAGCTGCTAGCTGTTAACTGCTAGCTGCTAGCTGTTAACTGCTAGCTGCTAGCTGTTAACTGCTAGCTGCTAGCTGTTAACTGCTAGCTGCTAGCTGTTAACTGCTAGCTGCTCTGTGACTTTCTTGAATTTCCTAGCAGGACGATGCTGCCCTGATAGCTGCAACGTTTTTCCCATGTTGGGAATAAAATATTCTTGAGCCCCCCAGTAGGCTACCTGACTGCATGGTCACCAAAGTATTTGTACTTTTGACTATGATAGTTCATTGGACTTTTTGAGAGCAACAAATAAGTCTACCAACAAAGCTTACATATTAACACATATCTAACACATAAAGAAGGAAACAAATTGTAAATAACTAAATAGTTCTGCTGGAACAACTATTGACATGTATCTATCAGCCAAGTATAGCGTTTCCAACCACAGTGCTGTTTGTCAGATGGAATCAGCACAGCTTTTAGTGTTGCTCTCTGTGGAGTCCCTGGCATCTTCACAGCACCTGGCTGTTGTCTTCAAATGAACAGTCCCCACACATATACCTCTACAGAGGACTACAGATGTTTTTATTTGTGAACAGGATTCTCCTGCTTTTGATGGAGACCATTGTCATATGCACATTAGAAAAAGAAGACAATTAAAACACTATTAACTGTAGTTAACCAATTGTCATAAACCAATAATTAATTAAAAAGGCCTCTGTGGGTGTCAACACACATTTCTGACAGCTACATAAAGCAAGCCTTCCTGAGATTCTAATAACAGAACCAAACATATTAGATGTCAGCACTCGTATTGTTGTCAGATAAACAGACAATCACAGGCCTCTGAGAGAAGCATTTCTTCTTGGAAACTGTAAACAGTAATTGAAAATACTTCTCAGTGCGCCAGCATGTACTAATAAATCAGGACTTCCCCTTTCACTTGCAGTGAAGGTGGGTGTGTTAGCCCCTAATGAAGTCCTCTGGGCAACCCCTAAGGAGGACGGGGAAACAGGCAGGGATGTCCTGTTATCCTGTTGCAGTAATGAACAGGGAAGCGAGATGCAGAGCGATCCAGCAGTCTCTGAGCTGAGCCTTTGAAGTGCACAGTTTGGATTAGGGGGGATTAAGGTGAGGGGGATAGACATGATAATGATGATTAGTGGAGATTCCCACTGACCTCAAGGTATGGAGACCTCAGCTGTAGTCATTCAGCTCAGTGCCTGTCCACAAGCTGCAGGCTTACACCAGTATCTCATTACCGAATCAGAGAATACTACAAAAAATTTTAAAAAATGGTTTTATTATTATTTTAATCAATCCCCCCACAGATATAGCAACATTATTTGGTTAAAACGGTTTAAACTTCTTGGGGCTCTGTTTTTACATACCGTATTGAAATTCACACCTGACAGAAATAATAAAGACAATACACAGATGTAAACAATGTGTGGCATGTAGACACACAGATTTCAGGGAAACACACATACTGTACAGGGATCTCAGAGGTTGGATACCTTACACAGGTGAGGGAGAACAGAAATGATGAAAAGCAGTATAATAACCAGGAGAAGGCATTAGAAATTCACTGAGGCATTGAAAGGACGTCAGGTCACAGTGCTGTCTGCTGTGCAATTTGGAAGGTAGTTCAGAAAAGACTTCTCTTATCTAGAGGCCTCTTGTCCCCTTCAGGATTCAGCTCGAGCAGTCCATCTGAAAAATAAAACAACATTCTGAATACCACTGGTGAACAGTGGGAGATCTGTGCTTAATCCACTTAAATAAAAGATAATCTCTTGCCAATAGAAGAAGCTTCCTCATTTTTCAATTTTGTTTGCCTCATAGATCAGGCAGAACAGCATATCAATAAAATATCAAAGAGCAGTGACAACCACAGAGTATGTAAGACCCCACCTCTCTCTTACACTTAATGCAGAGTGGAGAGATCCAGTGATGGAAAGAATTAAGGGGGTGGGAGGCCAGTTGCAATTTCTGAAGAATCTGTTACTGGATCCCTGTTTGCATTTTGCATGAAAATACTTCCCCAATCGACTCGACTCAGACTTCCCGGCTGCTCTTTAACAGGCGAGCTGTTTGTTTGCTGGAATGCACAGAGGTTTAAAATCAATGCTCATATTAAACTTCTACATCTGACCTTATATAAACTCTTCATAAAATCATTCAGTGACAGCAAAATACCCTAGCGTTGGTTCCTAAGTCATATTTCTTTCTTGTTGCTTTTAAATGAATGATTTAAAAAATAGTCCATGTGCCCAGACTCTCAACCTTAAACAACCGCAAGCCATCACTGGCACACCCCTATGATAGGAGGACGGATGAACACAGATAACAGAACACAAATAATGTGTGCTGCTTCAAGTGAACAGGCACAATAGAGTTACCCTCTTCCTCTGCTGCATGCTTCAGCACTGCCACCTACTGGGCATGTCCTTTTACTGCGGGACTGTCAGCCCCCAGCCCTGCTGAGCAGCTGGGAGAACATCTGTCATTTTCAGTTCTGTTGAAAAGGTCTGTGTTAAAGTAAAAACATTTAAATATCAGCACAAATATAATACACTCAAAGGAGTTGTGTATATTGAAATGTTAACAATAGAAAGATTCATTCCCCAGTCGTGGCATGACGTGTGTGTGAGGTCTATGGGTTAGTTGCATTTACATCTTTTGATTAATTGCACGTTTAAAAAAAGAATATGCACTACTAAAGTACATGATTAATTGATATGATAATTATATGTAAGTGGAACTGCTGTGGAGATGTGTTTCTGGGTGTAGCCCCCTGTTTCCTTTTCACAGCACAGAGACTCATATGCACAGAGCCCTGCGAAAGGTTTGACAGTATTTCGCTGATCAATAGGTGGTATTATTACACCAGGCAAGGCAAGAATGTGCCATAAACAAGTTGGCAGCTTTGAAAAAGTCTTTTGAAGAAAGCATTTGGGCTTGAGGATGCAACAGCACAACTTTTGGCTCTTTACGATAAAACTCCACAGGGCCATGCATATGGACTCAATTTATGTGGTGTTTTTTTATCAATAGCACTATATAAATTGTATTTTAATTTCCCCATTCATAGTTGAATAACCTCGGTGGCAAACAGAAAGGTTCATTCTTTTATTATTTTCGATAATGTTGTGTTTAAATGGTGCCAAGTTTGCATTTAATTAAATGATCACTAAGTAATGGATTCAACAGCAAAGCTAGTTTATTCAATGGTAAGGATACTGCTGCATAAGGATGCCATATGTATTCTGTCACGTTCATTGTATTGATAGGTGCTTGGCAACAGTGGCAGCTTTTAATAGGCTTGGCCACTCATTTTGAAAACCCATCTATGACAATTAGGCATGTTGGAGCCTCAGATTGGTGCTAGTCAAATCTGGCAACATTTACAAATAGCAGGAGGAAAGGGTGACAATAGGAGCCCCTCTAGCATGTATGTCAACAACAAAACAAATTCAATCACAGCCTGTGCAAAACAAACTAAACTGATGTGTATTTATTCAAGCTGTTTATAGGTGTTTATGATGACACATGACTGGCGACCATAATTCTTCACAATGACTAAAGCTTTGTGGTTGAAGAGCGATAAAGTGGAAATGAAATTGATTAAACTCAGATGTGTCTTTGTTCCACTTGCAGGCAGCAGAAAGCCTACATGGCCACGCAGGGCCCGCTGTCTGAGACCACAGAGGACTTCTGGAGAATGCTGTGGGAACACAACTCCACCATCGTCGTCATGCTCACCAAACTCCGCGAGATGGGACGGGTAACACATCACTATTATATATCTTATGTTATCTCGTGTCATTTGCTATGCAAAAGCATTACCGGTACATTTAATTTACTCAAATTAAACCCTTAAATTATATATATTGAAAATACTCATTTTAGAGATACTACACTTCTGATTAAAAAAAGAAAGTTGTGTGAGATTGAATTAACTTTTAGAGGGACAACCAGGCACCAGATATACAAATGTGATTACATTTGAAAATAAATTAAGTTTAACTAATTCTAATTTGGTTCAATTCTTTTTTTTTATCACGATTGACCATGATCTTTTGGGGGGACATAAAATACTTCTATCTGTTTTAACTTCGTAGAGAAGAATACTCAATTGTACATACTGGCAGTATACTGTACAAAATCTAATTTCATGTATAATCAAAAGTATGTCTTAATCTGGTAATGATATTTATGATGTGTTTAGTACCACTTAACAGTGATATTTCCATACTTGGTGCAGGTGACTTTGATGTTTTCTGACAATATGAAATTATAATTAAATATATTAAAGTCGTTTTTACTCACTAATGATAGGGTTTTTAGGATGTACTGTGTATACATTCTAATTATATTACCCAATATATTCAGAACAAATAATAACTTGTTATCGATTTAAGTGGTTTTATGTTGGCTAATCCATTGTAAAAACTGTATGTAATTAGCTACAAATAAATTCTGGCATAAATAATCTCTATTTAGATTATTTTATATGCATTATCCTTGTTGAATAAATGAAGACATAGTCCGATGTCCTGATTATATCCTAATAACATTCCTCACATGTGATCTCCTCTCCATCCTGTAGGAAAAGTGCCATCAGTACTGGCCTGCTGAGCGCTCGGCACGCTATCAGTACTTTGTTGTGGACCCCATGGCTGAGTACAACATGCCTCAGTACATCCTGAGAGAGTTCAAAGTCACAGACGCCAGGGTAGGTTCTCCTCAGCAGAGCTTTGGTGAGGAGTGAGACAGCAGCAGGAACATGGCTTCAGCTCAGCTCCTTTTAATTGGAACGGACATGAATGCCACATAGAGCGCTGCTTTTACAGAAGTTGATTCTTGCTGCATTTCTTTCACTTTCTTCCAAATTATTTTAGTTATTTTTTTCCTTGTTACTTTTCTCTCAACTTTACTTAAAGGTCCCCTATTATACTGTTTTTCATCAATATATTATAGGTCTCAGATATATACAAAACATGTCTCAGAAGTGCTGATTCTCTCTCTCTTTTACTTTAGAAGAAAATAAGGAGCCACTCCCCCTATGATATTTGATTAAAAAAATAGCTCTAGGAGGAGATTCAGGTGATAAGGTGGGCAGGGTTACCTTGATTGGTGATTGGCTAATGGTTACACAAGCCAAAAACTATCGTTCCAAAACATCGTTATGACATCATAAAGTGGCCAAAATCTGTTCAGCTCATTTTCAGACAGGTTTTTATATAAATGGATCAGGACAAAAAGAGAGGGGGTCTTTTTTCTTGAAACTTCCAGAATCTCTTTACACAGAGGGGACACATGTTGATGTATAAAAGACATGAAAAAGTGGATTTTGCATAATAGGTGACCTTTAAGAAGACAGATATGGAGATTGTAGCGGTTGTATACGCAGCAGAGGTGTCCCCTAGAGGAGGATGTAGACTGTGAGTTACTGACATAGTCTTTCTCCATGTCCTCCTGTGTGTTCCTCAGGACGGTCAGTCCAGGACTATCAGGCAGTTCCAGTTCACTGACTGGCCAGAGCAAGGAGTGCCAAAAACTGGGGAGGGCTTTATCGACTTCATCGGCCAAGTCCATAAAACAAAAGAGCAATTTGGACAAGATGGACCAATTACTGTGCACTGCAGGTAACCTCTCATTCTAAAATCGAATTACATGTATTGGCTTTTCTAGGGCCGCTGTCAATCAACTTATATTTGTATCCTGTTAGTTTTAAAAATGCACAAAAGGCTTTTTTCTGTTCTTTGTTATGAATTACCACTTGAAGAAGATGTGAACAAGTCCCTAGATACATGCAGGGACCAGGCGCAGAAATGTACGGTGGCGCAGAAAGGAAGAAACATGCAACAAGAGCAAAAACAATCAAATAAAGAAACATCTTCCCCCTGTTGACATAAGTGATGCTGTTAATGCGGATTATTTATTAAGATATTTTTCTAATTCAATCACTTGACAAAGTCATCTTGTTTTTCTATTTATTGTTGTCTCTATCAAAAGCATAATGTGTTGTGTTCATAAAATGAGGGTCTGATGATGTGCCTGTCCACCAGTGCTGGTGTTGGGCGGACTGGTGTGTTCATCACCCTGAGCATAATCCTGGAGAGGATGAGGTACGAAGGAGCGGTCGACCTCTTCCAGACCGTCAAGACGCTCCGGACACAGAGGCCGGCCATGGTGCAGACAGAGGTATACATCGTATTTATTATTTAGTCAAAAGGTTGTATAGTATTGTTAATTCTGGGGATCCATTTCTAGGTTGTGTTTTCATATCTTGCCAACACACAATATATATATCAAGAGTTCATGGATGACTTTAACTCTCCCGGTAGAAAATGTGAATGCCATTTGTCCTTTTTAGAATTGAGTTGTGGACATAAATCTCTTGTGGCTAAAATTATTATTACATTATTACGTTTCTTTTTTATCCTCTGTCTGAAACGAGAGCCCAGTCGGATTAGAGATGTCCCACCCCTTAGCCTATCACAATGTGTTGGAGCACTAGCCATTAGAAGCATGTTTCATCTTATGTTAGGGAAGTTAGCAAAGGATTCAATCATGGCGTTTCAGGCAAATGGGGAATAGGTGGTTGAGAAACTCAATCTTTGGTCCATTTTGCCATTGCAGACCATTTACATGCACAAAAACCTATATACCGTAACACACTAAAGGAAAGGGAATCCCCAAAAAGTATAATCTGGCCTCTTAAAATTGTAACACGAGAGAAAAACTATTTAGATCAGACTTAGAAAATTGATCACCCAAATTGTTTGTTCTGGCTTGTTTCTCATGGCATCTGCAGCTTTCCCACTGACTAAGTGACCCAAACTTATTTTTACTCCACCAGGACCAGTACCAACTGTGCTACCGCGCTGCTCTGGAGTACCTGGGAAGCTTTGATCACTATGCAACATAACCCCAAGAGTTATACCTCTCCTCTGAGCCATATCTACTCAGCTCCATCAGTCCCTGAAGCCTGATGAGGACGCTACAAGGAGGACTGGAGAAGAGGTGACTACAGCAGGAAACAGGAGACATTAGAGGACAGAGGAGAGGGGACAGTCAGGACAATCTCCTCCTGCCATGATTCTGCCACAGACCCAACACCAAAACTTCCCCAAAACTACCCTGAGAGACTCTTTGCCATGCCTCATTCCTGACTGATTTCTCCCAACATTTCCCAACATCTGCGTCCTCCTTTATGGCAAAACAAATGTTCTGCTATTTTCATTTATTTTCATCATTACTATGTTATTATAAATATTTAGAATTTATTTTATAATCATTTAAACTGGCTATTATATATGTGTTAATGGGTCTTTTTTTTTATTTGCTGATATATTTTTATTCCTTTCATTTGCAAAAATAAAATGTATTTTCAACATTAATATTGGAGAGCGTATACTCACAGCTGCTAATCATTTTATTTTGTACCATAGATATAATATTCTTATGTTATCATTGATCTTATTTACGGGGGTTTGACAGAACAATCTACCAAAAGAGGTCAGATTAACAGATATGTTTGTGAGCTACTGTATGAAATATAACTATTGCCATAAACTGACTATTATCAAATAACTGTTTACTGATTTTCACAACGCCAATACAAATCTGGAGACTTGGAACAAATATAAATATGAAGTTGTTGGAAAAGGTTGTTGACACCATAGCCCCTCTTGACACAGACTCAGGTAGACTGAACACAGACACTTTGTTCTTGATAACGTGTGTGATATAAGTGTGACCACATCACATTCTAAACCAGCCCGTGCTTAGACAAGAGAAATCCAACAAATCCATTATGGCACCAATATCAAGACTCAATGCTGAAATGTAATCAAAATGGTTTAGTTTCTGTTCTATAACTGATCATTCAAAACAGGTGGAACTAATGCGGTTTTGGGGCAGTATTTTCATCAGCAGATTCCCATGTGGTGCTCTAGTGAGTATTTGTGGCAGCAGGACAGTGTGTGTGTTCACGGTAAAAAAAGAACATGACAGTGTGACTTATTGGTGTGTTTTATTAGTTTTTGGAAAACAATGGAGCTCTACAGCCCACCGGAAGAGGATACATCCGGCACTCACACAATTCTTCATAGTAAGATCACTTCATTGTTGGTGTTGGGTTGTCTGTGCATTGGATTTGTTGAAAAGGCTCTAAATTAAAAAAATTAAAAACTGTTGATCTAAAACCCAACACAGATCACAGCCTAATATTAAAGCTTCAACAGTCGACTGGGAGTAAATATAGATGTTTGGGGGGATTATTAAATCAAATAGGAAATCAGGAGATTGTGAAGTATCACAAAAAACACATTTTCTCCCCTACCCTTTGATTGCCACAAATTAGCTGGGTGTGTCTTACTTGCTCTAACATGCAATCTGGTTCCGGTTGATGGACCCAAAATGATTCTTATAGACAGGACAACACTTTCCCTTTCATCTCATGACCTTCACATACATGGCTCAAACCAACAGGACACAAGCAGATACACTGGAACCCCATTAATGGTATATTTCATCCCAACGTGTATCACTGTGTTGCAGACGGACAGACTGAAAGAAGAAGTAATGTTCAGTGTTTTTCACTGGATGAGATGACAGAGTTGGGGGTGGAGGAAGTGGACCATATAAAGGATTTATTTCACTGAGTTGTGCTCTAGGGATCCTATCTGTTGTATACACGATCTGTTTTCTATTTGGTAATAAAAAGCAGACACAAATGTCTTGAAAACCTTGATGTTAATAAAGTTGAATAACTGTTTTTTTAATAATGCAAATGTGTTGGACTTTCTTTCTTTCGTAGAGCGTGATAATGTGGTGTGAGGTGACGCCCTCTGCATTTTTTTCCATTCATTAAGACATTTGACTTAGTGAAAGTTGATTATCAGGAGTTTACATTTATTAATTCTTTAATTTGTCTTGTTTGAGGTTTGCAAGAACAACTATTTATTGAGTAAGTTCAAGGGGACCTATCATGCAAAATGCACTCTTGTATGTCTTTTATACATGAATATGTGTCCCCGCTGTGTCAGGGAACTCACCAAGTGTCAGAAAACACAACCCTCTCTCTTTTCCTCCATACCCAAATCTCTAAAAACGGGGCTGCAACGGATCTGATACAGACTGATACAGATTTGAAATATCTCTGACGTCAGAAACAAGGAGCTCCGCCTATATGGGCAACTCTGCCGTGGCATGGTAACAGCATGGTAACATGACGCTCGTGCCTCGCCCCCCTCCTTTGCTGGGGGGCGTGGTCAGCTGCAGCTCATTTGCCACAGAATCAGCCCTTGCAAAAACAGGGCTGGAATGCAGCAAATAGAGCGAAATGAGGCATGGCTCAAATGCATGATCTGTTTGGTATTTTGAAAAGAAAGCTTCACAGACATGTTTTATATAGGTATGGCCCTACAATATATTATTCAAATATAGCATGAAGGTTTACAAGAAATCCTTTAGAAGTAGGCCTATATATAAATCTGCAAGAATACATATTTGTATCATATAAATGAGGAAAGTAGTAAAACCTTGCCAAAAATACTCTATTGTTATTGAACTATTTAAACTGTACGGTTGTAAATATTGTAATTTTCGAAAAAAACTATATTGTGTTTGGCTGTAAAAAGAGGACTTGACTTAAACTAGACCACCTTAGGGAGAAATAATTCAAAGAACAATGCTTCTGCATATGATTAATTTCGATATTTTAATCGAATTTTAAACAAATTGCTTGATACAACATGTATTATGGTTTTTAGAACTGGCCTGGATAGCTGTATTCACAAATAACTATCACAGTAGAATAATGTTTTCCTTAATAATAATAATAATAATAATAATAATAATTAATTACATTTTTTTATTAGAGCACTTTTCAAAGCACTCAAAGTGCTTTACAATTACACATTACACATAATATACATGTAACAGTTATTACTGTGTGTGGACAATACCCACAGGACAGGAGCAAATTAGGGTCAAGTGGACACACTACAAGGACACAACCTTGTAGTGTGTTATAGTATGATAGGGCTCATACGCAAATCATTTGACTTAGGAAATGTATGCAGTCAATATTGTTTAATTTCTGACAGACTGACAATGATGCAGGCATGGTTTGGAGGAGAGGCGTTGTGATTGGCTGGGGACTACGGAAGCCCCTCCCGCTGGGCTCCATGTAAACAATCACACACTGGGCATGCGTCACTGGAATAATGGAGGACTGTCTTTTCCACCCGGACTTATGCTGTCTGTATTTCTACTCTACTACCTTTCTTTTTTAAGAAAAACAACTCGTGTACATTTCAGCACGTGTAAGTTAATGTTTGACACTTTAAAATGAGTTGCTTTGTAGGAAAGTATTAGTAACTTTAAGTTTAGCCACAGTAAAGTGACGGTCAGCAACAAGCCATGTTTGCTAGTTTGCTAACGGAGAGCGAAGGCAGCTGTCAGATCTCTCAGTCCGCTACACACTTTGCGGCTGCTTCTGTTTCCATAAATGGTTATGTGAATAGACATAACACCCAGCATTGTATACTAATGTTTATTTATTAATATGGCAGTGGTTTGTTTTTGTTTCACCCCTCTTTTAATTCTTAAGACGCAGAGCAAGCTATCTTGCAGTTAGCATGTAGGCTAGTGCAGTAACGTTAGCAATATATTTTTCGGAGGAACAGCGCTGTCAGTGGGCCACGGTGTGAGACGGACATGGTTTTCAACCAATCACAGGCTGAGAATTGCAATCAATTATGGTTGTTCACAGTGGCTCAGTGTGCGTAACCCCGAAGTATTCTGGGTTTTGCTAGTAAAGTCAGTAAATACAGAGTTTAGAGTATATTTGCCTGTAAGTTAAACATCTTCTCAGTTAGTCCGCTCTCTACGAAAATACTCTTGTGATGTAGGTTAAGTTGGAGATCAGCGTTTAGTAGCATAGAGGCCAAGAGGGAACCTAGGATAATGAAAAAAAGGAAGTGGAAAAAACTATTTTGGATAAAGGTTGAAACCATATTTAGGGTTTGCTTGCTTAATCGGTTCAGGTTTTAAGAATGCTGCAATATTGTTGAAGTTGTGTTTATTTGTATGTAGTATAATCTATCTTGGTTAACATCCTATATTTACATGTTTTTTAGTTGTAGCTTATCATTTCTTTGCATTACCTCACATAATAGAAGTGTCACATATCTGACAAGGAGCTTTGGAACTGTAATTATGATATATGGTACTGTTTCAATCACTTTTGGAGTTTTACCAACAAAGAGTCAATACATACAGTATGATCCATTAGCTGATGGTCTGTTACTCTCAAGTGATGGAACATTAAAGGAAGCCAGATTCTGTGAATCATGTGACTTTAAGTCATGTGACCTAGATGTCGTCATGGTGATCATGTCCATGTTTTCCTCCATACAGAGTTGAGGTCGGAGTAAAATGCCTAAGATGACTACAGACAAGCCTGCCCAAAGTGTGGGCTCCAGGATAATGACGTTCTCCCCCTCCAAAGAGGAGTTCAAGGACTTCCGCCGGTACATCGCCTATATGGAGTCACAAGGAGCACACAAAGCTGGAATGGCGAAAGTAAGAAGAGTCTATTGTATTTTTGTATGTAATTATGATCGATACAATGTTATAGTGGCTCGTTATTCAATGTATTTAGTTCCTAGGCTTCTCTGAATGGTTATCTTAGTTCTGACTTTTTGTAAAGACCCAATGTACTCACCGGAGTGATCTTCTTTGAAAGTCAATTGTGTTATTACTGCAGGTTATTTCCATCCAGAACGCATCTCCTGTGGTCCACTACTCACTTGATTATTCAATACTACAAAACTGCATAAAGTAACTCAAATACATCACTTACTAACATGGGACAAAACTGACTTTGATCCTGACTTGCAGACTTCCACCATTTCACTGGCGTAAAGCAGTTGAACTGTGCTGGACAAACCCCCTTCTCCTAAAAATGACGTTCCCACAGAACTAAACTGCATTCTCAATTACGTTTAGCTAGAAACGTATTTTCTCCCACGTGACGTTCGTTATGAACGTATCTTAAATACGTTTATTTTCTACATTTCTTCTAGAAACATATTTTCTCCCACGTTACGTTTCTTATGAACGTATCTTAAATACGTTTATTTTCTACATATCTTTGCCATGTATTGTCTTGCTTATAATAATGATAATAGTCATTTATAAATATCAGTTTAGAGCACACATTTGAAATCAGTATGCGAGGCTGTAATTTCGCCAGCTGTTACTCTCATGAGCGAGGCAGAAAATAATAGTTTTAACATGCCAAAAAGCTGCTTTCGTTTATTGCACCTCAAACATTAAAACAAATCCAGAGTTACGTGTTTCTCACTGAAAATCCTACCCTGGCAGAATCGCGTTTTTTCTGTAGGGTCTAATTGACAGAATCCTCACTCTGCTGCTCTGAGTACACTTATCTGTTTTCATTCCGTTTGCCTTGTATTTATCTTGCAGGTAATTCCACCTAAAGGCTGGAAACCTCGAAAAACATATGATGACATCGATGACCTGGTGATACCTGCTCCCATTCAGCAGGTAGTGACAGGCCAGTCCGGACTGTTCACACAGTACAACATCCAGAAGAAGCCAATGACCGTCCATGAGTTCCGCAAGACATCCAACATGGACAAGTCAGTTCAAGTAGTAATAATAAAACACAGTCGATCGAGTGATGTTTTTACCACAATAACTATAATACTATAATGTGGAAAACCTGGCATAGTATGGTATTTGGATAAGCAACCAAGCTCTCCTCTCATTGTAGGTTCTGCAATCCTCGATATGTGGATGTTGATGAGCTGGAGAGGAAGTTTTGGAAGAACCTGACCTTCAACCCCCCCCTTTACGGTGCTGATGTCAGCGGAACACTGTATGATCCAGTGAGTGGTAATAGTTGATAATGCCATTTCATTTTGACAGTATCAGTGTCACTGTCGTTACGATTAACGGCCTCTTAATCTGTCCTTTACAGGATGTGACTGAGTGGAACATCGGCCGCCTCAACACCATTCTGGACACGGTAGAGAACGAGAGTGGGATCAAGATCAAAGGAGTGAACACACCGTACCTCTATTTTGGGATGTGGAAGAGTGCCTTTGCGTGGCACACAGAGGACATGGATCTGTACAGCATCAACTACCTGCACTTTGGAGAGCCAAAGTCCTGGTACAGTCACTGACACACCCTTAATGTCCCTCTGCTCTCTTCTCACTGCTTACATGTATTTGTGTAGTTTCTTTCATAAACAGTTGCATTACAAAAGTGCTACACAAACTTTTGGTGATTAGAATCCCAAAGTTAAAGGATATTCTTTTAAACTTTGAAGAATCTTAAAATCTGTTCTAAAGTTGAAAGGCATCAATGAAGTGGCATTAAGACATGGGAGTTCTCATTCTCATTCCAGTAATTAAGCTTGCTTGTAATAAAAGCATTTTAGCATTATATCTGATTGTAACTAAACTGTCTAAAGTACAGGCTAGATACTTTGCAAGGTTATTGGCATCCACATTCTGCTGTTAATATCAAAGTCATTGCCGTAGTAAATATACTTGTGCTTTTGTTTCTTTGCAGGTATATTGTCCCACCAGAGCATGGGAAGAGACTGGAACGACTCGCCAAGGGTAAGTGTTGCGTTTTCACATAAAGTCATACATGGATTATAATGTGTATTACCACACTCGTTATGTGTTATGTGCTGCAGTTTGTGGTGCAAATTGATCATTTACACTAGTTACTCACACTTAGCCACTGTGTGCCACAAGCCACAGCGTGTCATGATGAGTTGTTTCAAAGAGGAAGTCTAATCTGCTTTCAGTAAACCTCTATACCGTGTGGAAAGTACCTTGTTTCACATAAAATACTTCAAATAAACGACAGAACCAGAGAGGGTCGTCTTCACTGATGTTGTGTGTGTTGCGTCTTGTATTTCCAGGTTTCTTCCCAGGGAATGCCCAGAGCTGTGAAGCCTTCCTGCGCCACAAGATGACATTAATTTCACCCTCAATCCTGAAAAAATATGGCATACCATTTGAGAAGGTGATCTTTTATTTACTTTGCGCTGTACATATTTCTTTACAATATGTATACAGTATAACAGCAACATGCTTAACAAACATGCATTTAAACTATGATGATAATGACATGAAAACATTATGTAAAATGGTATATCTGATCTTGTAATTCCGTGTTATTTTTATTATTCAGGTGACTCAGGAGGCTGGGCAGTTTATTGTGACGTTCCCCTTTGGTTATCATGCTGGTTTCAACCATGGCTTCAACTGTGCTGAGTCGACCAACTTTGCCACCCAGCGATGGATCGATTACGGCAAACAGGCGACACTGGTAAGCAAAAAATAAATACAATGTAAACAGCAGTGAATCATAATCTATTACATAAAAACAAAGGCTTCAGCTCCTGTGATGCGGATTGAGGTTCATTATGTCACATTATTTTGTTGAAACATTTTGCTTGCAGGCAGCCTGTCGTTTGTTTCTTTGAAAGCAGTTGGAGGATTGACTTGTTAATCACGTTATCCTGAATAACAGTGTGCTCTTATTTTTTTAAATAAAGAAAAATTGTCTATAGCAATAAAATGCACTGTTGCGATACAGCATGGATTCACTTTGGTTTACTTATGTGGTTTATTGATTTATTAAGGTGATTGGTAGGTGTTCACAGTGGATGTATATAATACACATATTACTATAAGTACTAATTATAAGCTTGTATGACAATGAAACCTTAAAGAAAAACGTTTTCATTGCACAAACAAAGTGAGTTCTGCAAATATAAAAAAATCTAAGTAAAGGGCCTAAGTAACCATTATTTTCTTTTTAAAGTATTTTATTGTGTTATCTGATGGATTAACAGAAAATGAAATTCATGTGCAAACGTTAGATTGACCAGACTTCTATTTCCGGATTGAGGTGACTGCACATAGTCCTTGATCAGAATGTCCTTAGCAAGCGGTCTGCTATCCCTAGAGGTGGTCTTCTATCGAGAAATAGCAGAACATTGAATATCCAAGTTGGGCAATCAAAATGTAGTATTCATCTAAGCAGGGTGTTAAGAGAACACTTTCAACCCCAATAGTGAGTTCAACTGTTTTCAAAGCATTGTTTTGTACCATGTTCTGAACCTTGACTCAAATGTAGATATGTGTGTTCCTCCCAGTGTTCGTGCCGACAGGACATGGTGAAGATCTCCATGGATGTGTTTGTACGCAAATATCAGCCCGACCGTTACAAGCTGTGGAAGGCAGGGAAAGACACCGCTCCCATCGACCACTCCAAAGTCACACCTGAGGCCACTGAGCTTCTGGAACAAGACAACATCGAACCTTCAAAAGAGACTCCCACTCAAGCTGTATTTGAGGATCCCACTAGTCCCATCCTGGAGGAAAAAAGGTCTGCATTTAATCCACCAATTCTACTATTCTACTATGGATGTGAATTACTTATGAAATACCAGATTACTTTCTCAATGGTTCTTTATTTAAAGTATTCTTGGGCATATTTATACAGCAAATCCCATGTTAAGATTTTTGAAATACCTTTTCTGTGTTGTTCCAAAAATCTTGGTCCTTAACTGTGTAGTTGTTAAACTTTTTTTCTAAGCTTAGTTATCATATCTCTGTTAAAATGCACTTCAGCATTATATCAATAAGTACACTGTTTCTGTCTTCAGATCATTTACTTAGGTAAATCTAGTAATACTGTAGTGGCGTAGAAAGTGCAACGTTTTGCCTCCAAAATGTTGTGGAATAGAAGAATAATGTTGCATCAAATGAAGATTGTGTGTGAAAGATTTTTTCTTCACATGCTGTATTGGAAACAGTGCTTCCCCTTGAGTCATAGTGCATAACAGTTTTTTTCCATGCATCAGTCCAAAGCCTCAGACTGGGACAAAGCGTCAGCTAGAAGCTGATAAAGCATCTGCAGATATCAAACCTGAGCTGATGATGGAGGAGACTGAGGAGGTGGAGCCAAAGAAGGCCAAGCTGTCACGCAAGGAGACTCCCACTAAAGTCTCTGTGAAGCCCAATAAAGGTACAGTACAGTTCACTCAGGACAAAGGGCTTTAAGGTCAAACTGCATCTTTACCGACAGCTCATTCTCCTTGCTTCATTTCATTTTTTGTTGTAAAGGATGTAATGACTTGGAAGATACTGAGCCAACGACCTGTGACAGTTTTTTAGGTGGATCTTGGTGTACCAGTAGATGCAATAATGTTGGTCATTTCTATGTTATTCTTTCAGACACAGGAAAAGTCAAGACAGAGCCTAAGAAGGAGAAAGAAGCTAAGCCTCAGATTAAATCTCAATCCAGACCCAGGGCTAAGAAAACTCCCAACAGACAAAGCATTATGAAAAAAGAGAAGAACGGTGTGCCAGCTGCAAACAGCTGTCCATCAGAGCACATTGAGAGCCAGGGGGCGGGTCCCTGCTCTGAGGAGGAGAGTCAGCGGGGGGGCAGCTGCAGCCCGCCACACAAAGCGTTCCAGAGGACGCTGAGCCCCGCGGACGTCCTGCACGTACACAGCTACGCCAAGGGAGACTACGCAGAGGGAGAGCCCCCCCCGAAGGAGGAGAGGACGAGTGAGGATAGTGACAATGAGATTGAGAATGACTACAGAAATGTTTGCAAAGCAGTAAGTTGACAAACTTAACACATGTATTAGCGAAGTATTGTTTACTTTATTGTTAACATTATTTCAAACAATTGGTTTCAAGAGGCGCTTTCACACCAAGTACTTTTCCCAGGAGCTCTTACTTCCTGGAACTCTTATTTTCTGGAACTATCTAGTAAATCGCGTTCACACCGGAATAAGTCCCAGAGGGAGCCGCTGACGTCACTTCTTCTTCTTCTGCTTTGGGTTTACTGGCAGGCCGCAAACAACTTCAAGGCGTATACTGCCACCCGAAGTCCCCGGGCCGGGAGACCCCGCAGTGGCTTCAGCAGAAGCTGCTGGGACTCCCAGCAGCTTCTACTGAAGCCTTCCGAGTAAATCGCCAGAACGCCGACACCTCCTCATCTCCACCGCTCCCATGTTTTTGTTTGTGTTGCCATAAGTTATTCTCTCTCCGTTGGTGCGCTGGGCTAATGCTAATAATGCTAATGCGAGCAAATAAAATGGCGGCTTCCCAAAAACTTTTCAGAGTTTTACAGGGCGTGGTTTGCAATTCGCCCAGCCAATCAGAAATTGGAACCTTTTTCTCCCCAGGAAAGTACCCCCTCTCTAGCAGGCACTAAAAAGGGGGGGGGAAAGGTTCACAAAAAAAAGTTCTAGATCTTTTTGGTGTGAACGCAAAATCCCAGGAACTATCGGAACTATTCCTGGGAAAAGTACTCCGGTGTGAAAGCGCCTAAGGATGCTCAGATCAGTTAGATGCCAGTTAAAACAAAGAAGGAGACGATTAATCTCAGGTCAAATCAGGACACAGTCTTTGATGCTTTAAGACAGAATCACAGAAGTGCAGAAACAAGACACAACAAAAAGACATTGAATATTAACTGTGTGGTAGGTTCTAATGCATTGCCTGTTCATAACAGTCCAATTGCTTGCAATCAGGGGCGCCGTAAGGGGGTGAAAAGTTAGGTCGATTCTAAGGGCCTGTGACTGACAGGGGCCCAAACAATTTTAGAACATTAAGAAAAAAAATGTTAAGTAACCAATGTGATATCTTTTCATGGGGCCCAAAATCCCTGGCGGCGCCCCTGCCTGCAATTGATTGAATCATTGATTCCAGGGAAGTAAAAGATACTTTAGTTGTTACGTGTTTATGTCCCGCATTCAGCAGCAAAAGTCCAGCCTATAAGCATCAGCGGTTAAAGGCTTGTTGTGTAAAACATGCTCTACTTAGTCCAGAGCCCTGAAGGTCCACCCCACTGCTGCACAGGGCAAAAGATAAAAACATACCAGGGTGGTCTTGTGTAAAGCCGGCCTGGATGCTAATGCTAACAGTGGTGTGTCCCTCAGCAGGGGGCCGGAGAGGCAACTGGAGATGAAGAGGAAGAGAATGACCTGGGACAGCTTCCAGGCCACCATCCACTCATAAAGGATGGCATGAGTGATGAAGGTTAGTGGCAAGGCCTCATCTTCATATTGTCTGAGCATTTTATTTGTAGAAATGGGTTAAGCGAATATCCTCAGAGTACTTTTAAATCTTTGTAGTCAAACATTGCTGTTGGGCTTGTTTGTCCCTCAGAGGTTCCAGAGGAGGCCCCCCGGGTAGAGGAGGGTGGTCTGGAGGGGGAGAGCTGGGCTAAACCTCTGGCTCACCTGTGGCAGAACAGACCCCCCAGCCTGAAGAAAGAGAAGGAGTACAACCAGCGCATGGAATCCAAACCTCCATACTGCTCCATTTGCATGCTGTTCTACACATACCAGCAGGTAAGATCCACTCACCGCCAACATTTGGAGCACATCCTATGGAGAGAAAAAGTAAATCAATTCAATATTTATTAGTCTATCACTATTTTTTTACATAACTTTGAAGACATCATTCAGCCCTGCACTTTCAGACAACATTACATTACATGTTATTTAGCTGACGTAGCTATTTTTACATAATTTAAGCACCAACCCAACTTTCATGTAGACCAGTAGGTGTTTTTTTGGTCCATATTCATATTATCTACTGTGTTGTAAGCTCTATGTTTCTGTGCTTGCTGGCAGACGGAATGTGCCAGCATTGTGGACAGTCCCGTCATGGTTCCTGGGGGGGGCATGCGGACCAAACCACTGATCCCAGAGATGTGTTTCACCACCACCACAGAGGAGGACTCTGAGTGTGAGGAGCCGCCCGTAACGCCTCATCTAGAGGAAGACGGAACAAGCCTCCTCATCAGCTGCTCTCAGTGCAGCATCCGGGTTCACACCAGTGAGTACTGCATCTCCACAGTTATATCATATAACGTAGCTTGTGCACACGTGACCCAACCCTGCCGACCTTATTATTATTATTATTCTAATTGTCTCCGTTTTGGTGCATGACCAAATGCTGTCTGTGGATGGCAGCACTAACAAAACGTCATAATGTCTCAGCTATTACACTAGTGTGTCTGACTGAGTCTTTGTGTTTATATATTTTAGGCTGTTACGGTGTGGATCCAGCCAGTGTGAGCAAGGAGTGGAAATGTGCGCGCTGCAAGGCCAACGCCATGAATGAGGTCAGTGAACCAAAACATGTTGCTCAGTTGTTTCCATGGAGCCCTCTTGCTAGTTGTCTAAGTGGCTCTTCACAAATCAAGCATCCCAAATGATGATACACATGTATGAATCAAATCTGCCCTTTTATCAACAAGGCTCACATTGTTTACACTTGAACCTACTTTTTCTCAGTTTCCTCATCTAGTGCTGCCAATATGTTTAACCCTAACCTTAACCCCTTACAGCCCTTGAGATGTGTAATGACATCAAACACGTTGAAGTTTGTGTAAGAGTCCAATAATTAGTGAGGCTGCACTGAGCACATGGGTACATTTTGGAACTGAGGTGCTTTAAATGTAGAGGCTCACTTGTACACGATCACACGTGTCACATGATGAAACAGTAAGTAGAGTAGGAAATGGAGGATCCCTTAGCTCATCTTCAATGGATTGGAAGTAAGCTTAAGAGATGTTTTTTTCGTCTTCGATTAAATTGGATTATTTTAGATATACTATTTTGATCCCAAATTAGGATTGTTTTGTTATAGCAGAATGTTCAGAGGCATTACACATGAGTAAAATTAGTATAAAATACAAATGTAAATATATACATAGAAACAGTAGAAAAATGTATATCTTTAGAGTATCCAATACACAATATGAAAATATACTCTATAATGCAGTGGTCCCCAACCTGGGGGGCGCGCCACCAATCGCATGGGGTGCGCCAGGCCTGAGATGTTTTGAGGCCTAATATAATTTTTAGACTTTCTTTTTTTTTACATATACTGTTATTTTCTGACTATAAGCCGCGCCTTTTTTCCCATTTTTCGACCCTGCGGCTTATATAACGGTGCGGCTAATCTATGGATTTTTACAGCTAACGGCCACTAGGGGACCTCCTAAATCTATGGATTTTACAGGTTACAGTCCACCACCTTTAACTCTATGGGCTCTATGGCCGGTCCGCGCCCCCCACCTTTAAGCGGCGGGCTCCAGCAGGAAAAGCTGGAGGCCGGAAAAGAGTGAGACAGGTAGCGCGCAAAAGTAAAAGTGGAACCGAGAGTGGTACGAGAGACAGAACGAGAGCAAGACAGACAGACATTACGAGAGCGAGACAGTTTGTCCCCGTACCACTGGTTGAAAACCACTGCTGTAGATCACTGTCGGTACGTGCGCTGGGAGCGCACCGTTTAAGTTTGAAAGTTGAAAAGTTTGTGTGTCTGAAACGCTATGTGATACAGTAGAGTTTACACAGCACAGTACATGTTCTGTAGCTACTATTGCACTAAATGGTAACACTTGAATACGTTACGCAAATATGCAACTTGTTTGTTGAAATGTTAATAAATGGGAGCTTCCTCAAACATCTCTTTCCCGACAATCCCCTCTGTGCACGAACCCTTACATATGGTAATTAAACATTAAAACACCTGCGGCTTATAGTCCAGTGCGGCTTATATATGTACACATCATTCAATTTAGCTGCTGCGGCTTATATTCAGGTGCGCCTTATAGTCCAAAAATTACAGTAATTGTTACACAATACATGATTGTCGCTGAAGGCCTTGTCTCTACATTACAATAAAGTATAACAAATAATTGATTAATTAATTTGAATACAAATTCAAGTTAGTAGCTATTAAAGGCATAAAAAGACAGAAATGTTTCTTCTGCCCGTAAAGTGTCCAAACCAGGCTTTTCTGGATAAGCGCATTTTTAAAACATAGTCATTGTCCATGCCGGTTTCAGTTGGATTATTTGTCACAGTTGCTCCTATCAAATCGGTCTCCTCCATTTTGTAGATTATTTATGACTTTTGAATCCACATAAACACATCCAGCTTACTTTGAGCATGTGTTTTAAACAGTTTAATCCCTTTGTGAATTGTTTCCACTTGCGCCGTCCTTTAATTTCTTCATACAGTGTGTGTTGGGGGGGGGAGGGCGGGTGGCAACTTCCAACAGGAGTCATTTGGGGGGGGCTCTCTGGGGAAAAGGTTGGGAACCCCTGCTCTAATGGACTGAATCTTCTACAAATAGAAACAAAAACATAAATATAGGATTCTATATACATTATTAAAGTTGAGTTTTTTTTGTTTATTTGATTTAAATGTCAATCCCTCAGGTTCAGTTTAGGGACAGAGGCTGCCATGGTTACAGGATTCTTTGATGTATTACCTCCTCAACAAGGTCTAAATAAGCTGCGGCTCATGTTGCTGCTGGCAACAGAAACCCCGCGTTAAACACAACATTTAGGAGTCTGACAACAATAATTGTTTACTACTCTCTTGAGTTTTGGATTGAAGCTACAATGCTGAAAAGATCAGGGCTCTATGGTTAGCAATCGATTGATGACATGGTCTTTTTGCAGAATTGCTGTTTGTGTTCGCTGAGAGGTGGAGCCTTGCAGAAAGCCAACAACAACAAGTAAGTTGTCAAGATGGGTGAAGTACAGCTAGTTTTAAACATCTACACTTTGATAATGTTTTTCTCAAGCAGGTCTAAGATATTTAAACCACTTAACAGCCAACAACATAGGACTTCTGAGTCAAAAATATGAATCGTGTAGGGACGCACGTTGATAGGTTACCAACGTTGCAGGATTTAACACGGTAGCACATTGACCACTTCAAGAAACGCCAACAATGATCAAAAATGTTCTAAGATGAAAAAGGTTTTTGTGAAAATGCATACAGTTTTCTTACAATGCCACATATCTAAAGAACCATTAACAATATGTGCGCATATTTTGGTTTGTTGCAGGTGGGTACATGTGCTGTGTACAGTTGCTGTGCTGGAGGCACGCTTTGTCAACATCACTGAAAGAAGTCCTGTGGATTTAAGTGGAATCCCTTTGCAGAGATTTAAACTGGTGAGTTCAAATAACGTCAGCATTGTAATGCAAAAGCTACCGTTACATTCTCAATTGAAAGCTGGTATTCAAATAATAAGCAGCTCAGATAATTGAAGTCTGATTGCTAAACAAGCCGTGGAGGAGTAATGACCTGTTCTCTAGTAGTTCACACAGTAGATCAAAGATATGTACATTTCGCCTTAATTGAATCATTTCGAATCCATTGCAGTTTCCTCAGCCTTGGCTCCTGTGTTTTAATCTCTGACAGAAGTGCTACTACTGTAAGAAGCGGATGAAGAAGGCTTCTGGCTGCTGTGTGCAGTGCTCTCATGGCCGCTGCCCCACAGCCTACCACCCCACCTGTGCCCAGGCTGCAGGAGTGCTCATGCAGCCCGATGAATGGCCCTTTGTAGTCCACGTTACCTGCTGTCGACACAAAGGGCCCACTCAGATTGAGGTAAGGAGCTTCTGATGTCTCTTTTTCTTTAAAGGTAGAATAGATTCAAATGTTCTAATCAAAATTCCTTAAAACGACTTGACCGATGTTGTATATTTAGTTGAGTTGTGTACATTATCCCAAATGTATCAGAGAAATCTGTTATTCAGTACAGTGAGTTTAATTTGGTCTCCTGGATTGGCGTCGTATCCCCTTTTAAGTGTCAGCATCAACGTTTAAGAAGGTCATGATTAAAAAAATTACTAATCAAGTGTCAAACAGGGATGTTGATTTAGCTACAAAAAAAAAAAAGTGCTGATATACAAGTATGTCTTTTCCAATGTAAAGTTAGTCGATGCGTAAAAAGTATTTTCAGGGCCAATGACGTCACAGACTGACATGGTAGTACCACGGTTTGGCTTCAATGCCCAGCCCACTTCCTGGGGGTTTGAGCTGACCAAAAGGATGCATTCCCATGATCCCATGTTGCTTCACAAACTACCACATAACATCTGTGTTACTGTTTTGATGGAGATAACCCTAGCCCATAACCCATTTCACCCTTTGTTTCCCTTTTTGTACAGTGCAGTGTAACCAAATGTCAGGTACTACAAAAATAGCATCAACATAAGCCATTCATAAATATGTGTTTTCTTAAATCTTCTCTTACAGCGCAATAAAGCAGCCATGCATGAGCTGACGGTGGGACAGAAGGTGATCTGCAAGCACAAGAACGGCCGCTACTACCAGTGTGACGTGGTGCAGCTGACTAAAGAGACCTTCTACGAAGTCAACTTTGACGATGGTTCCTTCAGTGACAATCTCTTCCCCCAAGACATCGTGGTAAGTCTCACTAACTCATCTTTATCTTGTCAACGCTTCAACTCTAAAAGGACTTACAGGGAGTAGAAATCTGGATATTCTTTTTTAAAGAACATCCAATCTGTTATTATGAACGTTGGTATGTTTTTACCTATAGCGCAGATTGTTGCCCTTTTAGATATGCATGTTAAACTTTGAGTTTTTCTTCTGGACATTATTTATTGTACTGCAGTGACTTTAATGTGTAGCTTTGTGTTGATATCATAGAGAGCTGTGTTTCCAATGTAAGACATGAGATGATGTGTGATTGCAAATGCTCAGAACTCTGTGTTTGGTTTTTCAGAACCGAGACTGTGCTCAGCTTGGGCCCCCCCCTCAGGGTGAGGAGGTTAAGGTGCGATGGACAGACGGCCTGGTGTATGGGGCCAAATTTGTGGCATCACGTGCCATCTACATGTACCTGGTAAGATGGTGTTATTGTGTTTTGTTGGTTTTTTGTCACATCACAAAGCTTGAATTGCTGTTATTAAGTCAAACTTAACTACAGACTCACAATTGTAACATGTAGAATATAGTTGCCAGCACAAAACAGTCTTCATCTTACAAATGATTCTACCATAGAGGTGCATGTTTGTTTTATATAAGGGATGCTGTCCATTTGAACGTGGCCTTAAGGCTATGTTCTATAACAATTAATAAAAGATCTGGATCCAACAGAGGACAAAGACTAAGCATGTAGTGTTTGTGAATAAAAACGAAAAACAGAGACTGAGAGACATACCAAGCTAAGAAAAGATGATGGATGACATCATGTGTCATAAAGGAACTTCCTATCTTTCACAGTGGTTCGGTTGATAGGTGAGCGGTTCATGTCCTTCAATGTGAATTAAAATATTCATCAAACAGAGGACTCATGGAACACAGACAGTTAGATTTGACATAAAACAAATATATATATACTTATTTATTGCAGTTAGTGATAATTTACTATAGAAAAGTCTAACGAATCAAGGATCGAAGAGATGATCGGTGTGATCTTTCCACAGTTGGAGAGTTGTCCTACCTGTCATGTAATCGGTTATTGAATTGACTGGATCGGATTGAACGTGCTTCTTTCTAAGATGTTGACATGACCAGGTGCATCAGCTGCAGCATTGGACTGTGAGCAGTGTTTGAGACACACTTTGGAGCTGCTTTCAGTGCTGAATGCATTGTGAATGACTCTAAAAGTGAAGCCCGGCCTGCCTCTTACTTTATTGAGTGCTCCCAACCCAGGCAAGATGTATTTTAAGCCTCTGAATGTCTCCTGAAACTGCCCCTGTACCTCCTGTCTTTGGAATGCCCTGTGCAAGCAGAATCACTGCAGTGTTTAAAGGGACCGGAGGCTGCTCACACTTCACACCTAATATGTTACTTTCCTCAAAAGAGAGGAGGAGTGTTGGCATTTTCTGTAGGCCAACCTGGAAGTTAACATCGTATATTGTATTTCAGAATATTGCAGAAAATAAGAGCTGTGCTAAACACACATTTATGAGACTTAAATGTTTTGTTCAGCAGGAATAATCTCCAAATATTAGAAGAAGCTAACTTCAAATTACATCAGTCGCATGGCTGTGCATCACCACCACTAAGCTAAAGGTGGTCATGTTCTGTCAGAAGCTGCTTGTATCGAAGCTTTGAACATTCACAATTGGGGATTTTACCCGTCTCACCAAAACATGTTTAAAAAAACTTTGATTTTGAAATAAGGGAGTCGGAAGTAGTAAACTGAGACATGTCTCCATGCTTTGATGTTCAAAAAGCTCTTTATTTTTCTCATACTGCCTGTTCTGCAGCACCTCTTTTCCCCCTCTGTCTGAAACCAGAGCCCAGTCTGCTCTGATTGGTTAGCTGGCCGGCTCTGTTGTGATTGGTCAACCACTTTGATATGTGTCGGAAACGTCCCGCCCCTTAGCCAATCACGTACAATGTGTTGGAGCGCCAGCCAATAGAAGCGCAAGTACATAGTGATGTCAATATGTTAGGGAAGTAAACAAAGGATTCAAATGAAGTAGGGGGGAGTGTGTGGGAGAGAAACTACCTCTGGAGAGAACTTTGGGATTTTAGCCTTTGCAGACCATTTACATACACACAAACCTATAGAACACTACAGGAGAGGGAAAACCCCAAAAAGCATAATAGGGCCATTTCATTGTATTGCTTTTCTAGCAGTTAGACTCATGATTATCTATACAAATAGGTGTTTAGTGTTCTCTCCTTATCTTTACTTATTATCGTTTTTCATTACATGTGGTTGGAAGGAGATATTTGACATAAATGGGCATGAATATGACATTTCTCTGACTGCATTTTGGGCTGTAGGTCGAATTTGAGGATGGGTCTCAGCTAACGGCAAAGAGAGACGACGTCTATGCTCTGGATGAAGAACTCCCAAAGAGAGTCAAGTCAAGACTGGTGAGTGCTACCCAAAGAACACACACACACACACACACACACACACACACACACACACACACACACAC
>NW_011360676.1:0-2324 GCF_000735185.1 Notothenia coriiceps | reverse complement strand
ATGCTTAAGTGATTAGTAGAAATACTGAAAGGAGCTTAAGTGGTGAATTTTGACTACAGATGGGGTCCAAAACTATAAGCCACATGAATGTCTGGGAGCAAATGAATTGTGTTAATTGTATATGCTACAGAAATATGGCCAGGATCTGTTGACTCTTTTGAATATTTGGTTGCAGATTAGAATTTTCCAAAGTTCGTCTAGCATGAAACACTTGAAATAACTAAAGGATAAGTTAAACAAGAAAGTAGAAAGAAAGTGAGGTCAAACTAAAAAAGTTAGCAATAGCCGCTTTCACACCAAGTGCTTTGCCGTACTCAGTAGAAGCTGCTGGGACTCCCAGCAGCTTCTACTGAAGCCTTCCGAGTAAATGGACAGAACGCCGACACCTCCTCATCTCCACCGCTCCCATGTTTTCTTTTATGTTGCCATAACTTATTCTCTCTCCGTTGGTGCGTGGGGCTAAAGCTAATGCTAATAATGCTAATGCCAGCAAATACAATGGCGGCTTCAAACAGGGTTTTACAGGGCGTGGTTTGCCATTCATCAGAAATGGGTACTTTTTTCTCCCCAGGATAGTCCCACCTCTCTAGCAGGCACTATCTGAACTGCACTAAAAATGGGGGTAAAAGTTCTCTGAACTCTTTTTGGTGTGAACGCAAAATTCCAGGCACTAACGGAACTTAACGGGAAAAGTACGGGTAAAAGTACTCCGGTGTGAAAGCGCCTAATGATTGAGAGTCAGAGCTAAACATTTCAGATGTGTGTATCTCACACCGCACTCTGACTTTAATTCATGTTCCTTTGTTATTCATCTTTGCTTTTAAATGCCATTGTATAATATGTTTCTTAATGCTCTTAATGTCTTTCATTTTGGTAAAGCACTTTGAATCGCCTTGTGTTGAAATGTGCTTTATAAATAAACTTGCCTTGCCTTGTTTATGCTTTATGGTGTTTATTGATGATTGTTTAGGAATGTACTTTCCTGATTTGTTTTCTGTATCTTTGGACGTTGACTATTGCCTGAGTGTTTGGACATTCTACTGAGTTTGTAAGACATTGAATGTAAAATAAGTAGTTTCCTAATATCCTCGCTAAATACACCTAAACACTTGACTGTTAACGTTGTTCTCTTTGAGTGCTGTCAGGGAATAAAGACCCTTTAAAATATATTCTGTGTCCTGTTGAATCCTCTATGACCAGACTTCACAATTTGGACCATATAAAAAGTGCATCCTGAGGGGAAAAGTCTGAAAGTCTGTATTACATTTCATAGCAAATTATCTAATCATGGTAGAGTTATCGAATTAAATGCCACTCGAGGCAACCTCGTGAGTTATTTTTCCATCCAATGTAGGACCACAAAAGTTAAACAATTTCATCGTCTTGGGACAGTCTGTAATCAACTATTTCTTTTAATAAAGCAGTCTGGATCAAACTGATGGATACAAATAATATATATATATATATATGTTAGTAATTTAGTTTTTGGGAGAAGGGGTGTGATTAAATAAGCGTAAACTTCTTCCCCCCCGTTTTTGGATCTGTAATTAAGTAGATCATTTGTTTATATAGTTAGTAATATTGTTGTTTATCAATGTAACACTGCTTCAGTTTGTACTGTACCATAATTCTCATGTTCCATTTCATTATTAATATTATTTTTTGTATTATTGTTTTACACATTCGAAATAAATCAAATCAAATGGACCAACCATCTATAGATCGGCCAGTGTGGATATAAATATGAATGTATCCTCAGCGTGAAACAATGGGACCTCTATGGAAAGCATCAGCAGTCTGTTTCAGGGAGGCATGTGGGCCTCTGGGAAAATGAAAAAGAGAAAATATGTGAACATATGATATGCAAATGTGTTTGGGCATGCGGAAAAACGTGAACACGGCCAAATATATTTGTCTAATTTCTAGTCAGAGTATGTCGTTACACTTTGTATAAGACTTAATAACTTAAAGTTCACCTATCATGCTATTATGAGTGATATGTACAAATATATAAAAACATGTGTATGATGTGTTTTGCTCAAAATACCAAACAGATCATGCATTTTAGAAATCCCTCATATCCCTCTATTTCAGCCCTGTTAGAGAAACGCTGATTTTGGGTCCTTAGCTTAAAAAAAATAAAAGAGGAGGCAGAGCTAATGCCTGATCAGAATTCTACCGGAGATAAAGTTAAATTCTGCTGTGATAAAACGTCATCCTGTTCTAAACCACATCAAGGATTATTTCTGAAACAGTATGGAGCTCAAATGCTTTTTCTCTCTCAGGTTTATCACAAGGTGAGTTCCTTTTTTTATTTCCTGCTT
>NW_011360675.1:0-8080 GCF_000735185.1 Notothenia coriiceps | reverse complement strand
TTTGGTATTTTGAAAAATAAAAAGTATAAATATGCCTTATATAGGTATGGTCCTACACTATATTATTCAAATATAGCATGATAGGTCCACTTTAAATATAATCTAAATGGCCATTATTAGGCAGGGTTTTTTCAATTTCTGATTCACTTTTTAATTATTTAGGCACCTATTACAGTCCCCCTATTATACTGTTTTTCATCAATATATTATAGTCTCAGATATATACAGAACATGTCTCTGATTGGCTGAAACACCAAACAGATCATTGCAGCATTACCCATAATCCACTCTGTTTCAGCCCTGTTTCCAAAGTGCTGATTCTCTGTCTGTTACTTTAGATGAAAATAAGGAGCCCCTCCCCACGCCCCTCTGAGAGAGATTTGGTTACAAAGAGCTCAATGGTGCTCTAGGAGGAGATTCAGGTGATAAGGTGGGGGGGGGTTACCTTGGTTGCTGATTGGCTAATGGTTACACAAGACAACACATCGTTATGACATCATAAAGTGGCCAAAATCTGATCAGCTCATTTTCAGACCGGTTTTTATAGAAATGGATCAAAAAGAGAGAGAATCTTTGTTTCTGAAACTTTCAGAATCTCTTCACACATGTTGATGTATACATGAAAAAGTGGATTTTGCATAATAGGTGACCTTTAAATCGAATGTATTGTCAGAAAAAAAAAGCGACCCAATGTTTTAAAAGTCACATAGTAAGAAAAGTCTCTACAACGTCTCCATCGCTAACTCTGTTGCCTATTGGCCCCGCAGTGCGCCGGAGCCTCGGCTGCTGTGGGAGCGCGTGGAGAAACTGGTTCCCAGAACGACCGGTAATAACAGCGGAGGCTCCAGCTCCTCCAGCAGCTCCAGTAACTCCAGCTCTAAGCCCGGGTCTCACTGCGGCTCTGGAGAAAGGTTCAGGGCCCGCTGTGAGTCCAAACACACACATGTTGACCAATCAGCACTTAGGGAGGGAGGGTTACTTTCAAAATGTATTTTGTTATGAATACTCGTTACCTGTAAAGAAATGTCATCAGGAACCTAATCTGAGTATCGAATTATAAAAGTAACCTGATTACTTTCTGTAACTTTTGGATTACCCATATATCAAATGCAAAGAGAAAATAAATATCAATACTTATTTGATACTTAAGTGTATTATAAGGAGGTGGACAAAATAACTGAAACACCACTTCTAAAGCTAGTCAGTTGTAGAGGAGCAACACAAGCTTGGTGAAAATATAACATTTAAAAAAAGGGTTGGGAGGGGGTTACTACTTAGTTACCTGTAACAAATGTCATCAGTAAGTTACAAAGTATAAAAGTAACTGATTACTTTCTGTTGTTACAAATGCAATGTAAATAAATACAAGAGAAAATAAATATCAATACTTACTGTAAGTTTGTTATGTAAGACAACAGAACAATGTGATCTTAGAAAATAAGAAACCAAGGTATTTAGTATAAAAAACGTTTGATTTTATTTATACTGCGGGTACATTAGCTTCAAATGAACTCAACCATCTTACAATTTAAAAATAGATTTAGATGTCCATGGTTCAATGGATAACATGCATACACATTTGGAATTTGCCATTTAATGTAATTTACTGATCTCCTCCTTCAGCCTCCTCCAAATCAGAGGGTTCTCCCCTCCTGCGGCCAGAGAATGCTGGGAAAAAACCAGAGGAGAAGAAGAACAGACCGGCGGTGAGACTCAAAGCTAGTGCTGTAGCTCGATAGCAGGGGTAGAGTTAGACGTAGTGTGTGTGTGTGTAGTCATTATAACGTGGTTTGGGTTTGTTTGAAAGCTGGACTTGATCTCCTTCTGTGAATGATATTAAACTGGCTGGTTTGGACTGTGTCATGTGATCGGCTCCTCATCCAATAGAGTGACTTGGTGAAATGAAGTCTTTGGGTTTCCTGCACTTATCGCTTTGCTTTCTCTCCACCGGTCTTCCTGCCTGGGCGGCGGCCATCTTATAACTCATGCCTTCTCTAACTTCAATTAACTTTTTTCAAGCTTCTAATAACTGTGGCTTTATTCAAATGAATTCACTAACCTTACCTTCGGTCGCTTGAAGGTCCGACAGTCATCTCTTTCCTCGCCTCATCTCTCGGCTCTGCTGCTCACGCTGGCTTCTCATTGGCTGGTGATAACCCCTCTTCCCTTTCCTGCAGCTTTCTGTTTCCTGGCTGCTACTTTCTTTCAAAGGAAGATTAACCGAATGTGACATTTAAGCAAACGGCGCGTGTATAAAATGCCCAGAATCGACATCAATCCATGAGATAAAATGTTGAAGTCATTTTCACCTCTCACCTCCTGACCTTTAGGACCTGACGGCTCTGGCCAAAGAGCTTCGTGCAGTGGATGACGTTCGCCCCCCCAATAAAGTGACAGATTATTCATCCTCCAGCGATGATTCAGACACCACTGATGAAGATGATGATGAAGAGGTGGACCAGGAGGGCGGTGAAGAGTCGACCTCTGGCCCGGAGGACTCCAAAGCTGTGTATGTACAACTTTAACCTCTGATCTCACACACACTTGGTGACACTAGTCATCAGTTTAGGGATTTGTTGACATTTGTTTATCTACTGAAGTCCTGAGAAGCAAGTAAGAAGAACTAAATATTTTCTTTCTTGCCTTGTTATTTTTTTGTTGTCAAGAAATATGTGTTGTATTGTTAGATAATGTGTTAGCAAGTTATATAAAATGATAACATGTCATGTTTTTCAGTAGGGTGTAAATGTATTTGAATCTGTGCTTTTTTGTCCTATGTTGAAAATGAGACAGAAGTTGCTTTAACTTTTTGTGGATTTAAGAAATATTACAACTAACTAAATAACCAGCCAAAAGTGTTTTTTTTACATATGACTTATTTTAAATAATTTAATAACAATACCAAATACCGAATGTTTCAGAAATATGATATTTAAAACAATATATGACAAATATGGTAAGTAATGTAAAATGACTTTCTTTCATACATATAAATAAGTTTTAATCTGTGCTAATTTGTAGCTTTAAAGTCCTATTTTGAACATGCATCACTGGTCCCTTTAGCTTTTTGTGGCTTTAAAGGTCCCATGCATCTCATGGCCATTTCTACTGATCATAATTCCATTGTTGAGGTCTACTAGAATAGATTTATATTGTTCAATGTTCCAAACTCACATTGGTTTCTCATACAGCATCTCTGTATAGTATGTGTATTCACTCTCTGTCCTAAACGGCTTGTTGGAGCTCCTGCCCCCCCCCCTCCCCGTGAGCCCAGTGGCCGTCTGCGAGACAGCGAGACACAGCGGAACCCAGCCCGAACACACACACACACCTGCAGCCTGGCTGGGAGTTTGTGTGTGTGCCCAGGCTGAGTTCCGCGGTGTCTCGCTGTCTCGTCGACCCCACACCAGTGAGCCAGCTCACAGTGTCCCGCTCCTCGCAGCAGCGAGCCGCGCAACGTCCCGGCGAGTGTGTGTGTGTGTGTGTGTGTTTGTGAGGAAGTCTGCGGATTGGTCCAAACGTAACGGCCCCGTGGACGCCGCGGATTGGTCCAATCTGCGGAGCCGTTACGTTATGTCACTATACCCGAAATACGTCACTACACCCAAGAAGTAAACAATGGAAAAAGAGAAATGTCCAACGAGGCGTTCTGGGGCAGCATAGACAGGTCTTTTCTGTGTTAGAGTTTTACTCGCTACAGGCCAGGGTGTACTTTGAGGGTTTGTGCAGAAAACCGTTTACATGCAGAAAAACCTTCATAACACACAAGGGGACGGGTAATAACCGGAAAAGCATGACATGGGACCTTTAAGGATTATTAAAACAGCAGACACTTAAAATACATATATAACAAGCCAAACAAGACAAAAAAAAAGGATTTTATAAGAAATCTCTTGTGAAAAAATACTTTCAGACTATTTATTATATATTAAGGAGTTAAAAAAGATGTTGACCTTAAGAGACAGTCTTTTAGATCTCGCTTGATCTTTCAATGCCTCCATAAAAAAAATGTTTTCCCCAAATTGCTTGAGTTGTAAATCTTCTTTTCTCCTGCAGTTCTTCCAGGCTGAGCAATGGAGAGACAGAGTCGGTGAAAACCATGATCGTTCACGACGAGGACGCCGGCTCGACGCCCTGCAAAGACAGCACTCTGATCGTCAGACAGGTACCACCGGAGAGGAAGACAGGACACACACCTTCATCATTCACCACACACACCTTCAGTTGTTTGTTGTGTATTCTGTTCATTCATACCCCGAATGTTTTCCCCTTTTGTTTGTACGTTGTGTTGATTTTGTTCTGTTGTTGTATGATTTCTGGTCAGTGGAGAGCAGCTGAATTAGCGTGGATTGGAGATACGATACGATAATACTTTATTGGCAGATTAAGTCTAAGATGGTTATTGCATCACAGCAGCTCCATTTGCAACATCGACAAGGACAAACATTGAAGACAAGATATAAAAGGAAAACATCACGATCTGCATGGTCTCGTGCAACGAACGTTTCAACTCATAATTCAACTTCAACTTAATGATGCTAACATAAAACCCATAGCTGATATAATAATGGGGATAAACTACATTTGTTTTACTTTAGGTCTAGACGGTTTTCAATCCATTTAAAACAACTCGTTTTTGAAGTTATTTAATCACAATTGCAGTTATCAGATGCGTTAAGTTCAGATAAACACCACTAAATTATCATATTATCTTAAAGTCCCCCTATTATACTGTTTTTCATCAATATATCACAGGTCTCAGATATATACAGAACATGTCTCTGATCGGCTGAAACACCAAACAGATCATTGCAGCATTACCCATAATCCCCTCTGTTTCAGCCCTGTTTCCAAAGTGCTGATTCTCTGTCTGTTACTTTAGATGAAAATAAGGAGCCCCTCCCCACGCCCCTCTGAGAGAGATTTGGTTACAAAGAACACAAGGTGGGGGGGGGGTTACCTTGGTTGGTGATTGGCTAATGGTTACACAAGCCAAAAAATCGTTATGACATCATAAAGTGGCCAAAATCTGATCAGCTCATTTTCAGACAGGTTTTTATAGAAATGGATCGGATCAAAAAGAGAGAGAATCTTTGTTCCTGAAACTTTCAGAGTCTCTTTCCACAGAGGGGACACATGTTGATGTAGAAGAGACATGAAGAAGAGGGGACACATGTTGATGTATTAGAGACATGAAAAAGTGCATTTTGCATAATAGGTGACCTTTAAGTTCAGATAAACAGCACTAAATGACCATCTTAAAATTGAATGACTAACGAGAGTTTTCCTTCCGCCTGTAGAGTAGCTACTGTAGTCGGCCCTTCGCTCTAGCAAACACCTTCCCTTCGCCTCAGCTGCTCAGAATCACATGTAGACCCACAGTCTGCCCCTCTTTCTACTTCCAGAGTGCAGGTGACCACAGAAAGCGTCAGACAGGGGCTCAGACCCCCGGCCCGCTCCCAGGCTTTGCCCCTCACCCCGGCATCGTGTCCAGCCCGGGCCTCGGCCAGCACACCCCCAGCCCCCCCCATCATCACCACCATCACCACCACCACCATCACCCCAATCTACCCACCACTCAGCACCCGGACAGGAACGGGTTCTCTGGGCGCATTCACCACCTCCCAGACCTGATCCAGCAGAGCCACCATTCCACCCCCTCCTCCTCTGCATCCAACTCCCCCTCCTCCTCCTCCAGCCTCTCCAGCCCCGCCATGTCCCCTCAGAGTCCGCTGGATAAACTCACCCTCCTCATCGAGGTACGTGGCCCCCAGCCCCCCAAAAACAGGACTCTCGCTTCAGAAAGGGGACGTTTCTGGTAAAGTCTTGAACAGGAAGTGACAATCATCATGGCTGCCAGAACTGGGATCACAGCAGAGTGGAAACTAGGGCTGTTCAATTAATCGTATTTTAATCGCAATTACGATTATGGCTTGCAACGATTACAAAAACAACGTAATCGAAATAAAACGATTTTTTAAAAATTATTATTACTTTTTTTTTTTTAATAATAATAATTTTTTTGGGGTGTTTTCAGTTGAATTATACTTAAAACTCACTGTTAAAAACATACTGTTCAACATTTCTTTCTCCAATAAATTGATGTTTTCAAAGTAATGGATAATCGTTTTTAATAATCGTGATATCAATTATAATCGAGATTATGATTTTTGCCATAATCGAGCAGCTCTAGTGGAAACTAGTCTGGCTTAACCTCATTGGCATTATAGCTGTGATGAAGTATTTCTCTCAGATGTACGCAACGTATTGACTGACCGCGGCTACCATTTTTCTTTTTTTTATAATAATAATAATAATAAACTTTATTTATATAGCACCTTTCATGCTTAGTGATTTACAGAGTATGACACAACATCACAATAACAAATGAGGAACATGATTAAAATATGTAAAAACACTAAAACAAGAACAGTGATACTACTAAAAAATGATAAGCCAAATGAAACAGATAGGTCTTTGATTTACTTTAAAAAGATCCAATGGGAGGCGGTTCCACAGTTTGGGGCGATATAAAAGCAGAAAGCAGCCTCTCCAGTTTTCTTGTAATGTACTTTTAAAAGTGAAACATTGGAGGATCTAAGTGTCCTTGTGTCCTCCTTATGTTAGTGTGTCCTCTGTGGAGGCCTAAAGACACAGATCTATTCTTCCACTGCCCTCTTTTTGGTGGAAGTAAAGGGAATCGTAGGTGTTTTCACCAGAAAGGGGGCGGGCCGGCGATGACGTAGCTCTCATCATCTAAAAAAACTTTTTACATTCTGTTCAGTTCTGACCGGCCATGATGATAGAGTCTTCTCCTGCATCTGTTTTTGAGGCCCTCTGCTGGTACTGTTGATTTTTTTTAATCCAGCCCTTCATGGCCCCTCGTTTGTTTTCTCTGCTGACATAGACTTTCTGCAGAGAGATGTTGGTATTGGAGTGGTGTGCGGTGTTATAGGGATCATTTGAAAGTACGATGTTTCCCCTGTTAACATCCTGTTACATCAAATCGTCTTTAGGGTAACGACTCAGCTGTAGTCCCATCGCTCGTCTGTGAATATTTTATTTATGATCCAAACAGACATGCTAGCTCTGGTTTTTTCTAACGTGTCCTCTGAGGTCAGCTGTGGTTTCAGAAGCATTCCCACCAAACTTCTAAATCTCATTTTATTCCTTGTTGTTGACTATTTTTAGCCAACGAGTCATATTCTCACATTCCCCAGACAGTAGATCATAAAAGTTAGGAGCTCAACGGCAAGTATGTTTCCCATGGAAATACTTATATGTTGTTTCCCCTTTTTTTGTTTTTGTCAACTCAATATATTCCATATGTTTTACCCTCCATTGTTTCTGCCGTTTCCACAGTATTTATATTTTACCCTCCACTTGAATTCCCATTGTATTCGCATGAAAAAAAACCTCAGTTTGACTGCATTGTCTTGTTGATTGTTTACATTATTGTTTATCTGTAAGCAACTCATTCTGTAAATATGTTTCTGGTCTTTATACTGAGAGTTGATGTTCTGTCACCACTAAATCCTGTGTTCTCTCGCTGTAGAGCCAGTCCAGTAACAACATGCAGAAACACAAGTCTTCTTCCTCCTTCACTCCGTTCATCGACCCCCGCCTCCTGCAGGTCTCCACCTCCACCGGCAGCGCCCTCAACAACATCGGTAAGTCCCGCCCCCCCACTAGCTGCTGTGTAAACAATAGAGAGGCGAAGTCCCTCCCTTTCCGGGGGGAGCTCCATGGGACCTTATTTCTGAATAAGTATGTATTGAAGTCAATGGAGAGAGAAACATTATCTTTCGATCCCGTTTGAATTGTGCCACGAATTACACATATGATGTTTGTCAATTTAAAAGATAATTTTGCAAGTTAACAAATAAAAATGTCTCGTAAAACTGTGAAGTAACACTTTGTTTGTGTGAAACCGCTCAATGAACTACATCTCCCGTCTCGCACCACACACCAAGACGGCCGTCACGTTGGCACATTTCACTTCTTTCTTTCAGAATGAGGCGAAAAGTATTAAAAGAGGTGAAAATCACTCCAAGTCTGGGCATGTTGAGAGCTGTACATA